>NW_007731455.1:53969-79051 GCF_000696425.1 Galeopterus variegatus | reverse complement strand
TGAGGGTTGCGATCCATTGCCGGACACGGAAAAAGGAAAAAAAAAAAAAAAAAAAGTATAGCAGCATGAGATCACACAAATACATATTGTGGCTTTCACAATAGTTACCTCTTGAAATAATACAACTTTCTCCATGATGTTGATATTGTTTCAAACATTTAAAGAACTCCTACTTTACATTAAAAACAAACCCCAAAGAAAATAAAAAACTGTTTCACAGCTTGTGGCATATATTTTTTAGTATCCTGCATGACACCTTCATTTTTTTTTTTTTAATTTTGAGGGCTATTTGATTTTGCAATACTCATTCAGAGCCAGGTCTGATGAATATGACACGTTATAAAATTTTAATTAGAAACAATGAGGAAACTGCTAATTATAAGGTCAAAAAGAAAAACTGGAGAAACATAACGGAGGTCTAATATCCTTACTATATAAAGATGAACAATCAACTACAAATTGGCAAAGAACATGAATAGTCAGTTCACAAAAAAGTACAAATGGCTTTAAATGTATGAAATATTGCTGTAATGAAATAATTAGGAACAATAATTAAAACACTGAAATGCCATTTTCTACCTATGCTATAGGCAGTGGTGAAAACCTTTGATACTAGACTAATTTGTCAAAGGTTTGGGGAAAAGCAGGCACACTTTTATGTTGGTGAGAATATAAAGTGGTTCAATTTCTTTGAAGAGCAATTGATATCTAAAAAATTTTAAGGGCACACTTTCTTGGATCCAGCAATTCTAATGTTCTAGGGATTTATCCTACATATATGCTTCCATGTAAGTACAAAGACTTAAGTATAAGGATATTCACTGGAGTACCAAATGTGGTTTTAAAAATTATATATAAACTACCCAGTGTCCAACAGCAGGGATGTTAAATGAATTATAGGATAGCCATATAATGAAATATTATGAGGTCATTAAAAAGAGTGAGGTAGATAGATGTGTATGTATTGAAATAAAATGACCCCCTAAGATGAATTAAGTGAAGGAAACCAAATATAGAACAATGTGCATAGTACAAAACCACTGGCTTCAGTTTTCTTAAGTCATATGCCCACGAGCATGACTAAATACAAAGTATCTCAGCATGAGTGCAAAAGAAGCTAGTATGGAACCAAATTTGAGTGAGGAAAAAACAAGTCCATAATCATAGATGAAGATTTTAACATGCTTCTCTCAGCAACTGATAGAAACTAAGATAGACCACATGTTAGTCAATAAAACAAGTCTCAATAAATTTAAAAAGATTGAAAAAATACAGAGTATATCAAGAAACCCCCAATATTTGGAATTTAAACAGGGTTATATGGGTTACATTAGTTTATTTCCTTCCTTTGGAAGTAACTCTCAGAGATTAAACAAGTCACTGAATACCACATTGGTAAAATTAGGTTCTTAAAAACATTATTAAGTTACCTGGCATAACTAAACTGTAAAATTAAAACAATCTAATTAATTTTATTACTAAGAAATGTCTGACTACTAACACCTTTTAGAACTTCCCACTAACATTCTATTTTGACTCATTTCTAACTTAAAGTATTGAAATTAAAATGTCATACATAAAAATTCACTAAATGATGAATTACGAGTCATAGAATATTCTCATACCCCAAAACAACTCATTACAGAATCCCCTGTTTCACTTTGTTACAGGAAAGCTAGCTGCCTTCTGAATGATTACACACTAACTCTTCTCCTAATCCCCAGCCCTACAGAAGACAACAGGTAAGTATACATTCACATAGCATCAACGTTATCTTTGTTTGAATTAGCATTTGCTATATTAAATATTCACCAGATACTAGTAGTTTTCATTGGATTTTTCATAGGAAAAAGTAGTTGATTACTAAATAATTTTAGTTTACCAGTAAACTAGATATTTACTGATGACTAAGTCATCAGATACAGTGTATAAAACATAAATCAAAAATTAAAATTATATTTACTACTTCATGCATTCTAGTTTTAGTATTCCATAGAAATACTATGCAAAATTGTTTAATATCTAAACACACACAAAGACTCTTTTTGAGGCAATCCCCCAGAAAAAACTTTTTGTACATACTAATTTCATTAGGAAAGCTGTTATTACAACTCCAAAGGATTCCAAAGAACTGTAAAATTTAACAACTGAATTCTCTATGACCACCCTGCAAATTTATTCCTGGGTAGTAATAAAAACTGGCATCAAATTTCTGAAGTACTCTATGTGGTATTATTTACCTACAGCCTAAAGTAATTTCCATGTTTAATTAACATGACTGGGCTAATTTATTAAGCATCAGGTCTTCAAAGAATATCTAATAAAAATGGAGAACTGAAACAATACAATGTTAAACTTTAAAAAAGAAAAAAGACTACATGCAGTATGAATTCCACTTTACGTAAACAATATATGAAAATACATGCATACGCATAGAAAAAAACTGCAATAAAATAAGATAATGAATAATTTTCTTCTTGGTAATTTTCTGAATTTTTCAAATGATCTATACAGACATGAATTCATTTTATTAAGAATAATTTAAAGAAATTTAATTAGTTTTAATAATTTAAGTTAATAATTTTATTATACTTACATTAGCCACCTTTTCGACGTAAGTCTTCATTGTTTTCACAATCACTTTTCTGTCCTTTAAAATGAAAAAAATTGCCGCAATGAACTTTCACAGTTAAAATTTTTATATAATATTAAATATTCCTCCGAGTGGCATATTTCTCACTAGTGAAAATAAGAGTTACACAGCCAGCACAAAAAAAATTGCAATATAGTATAAGAAGTCTTCAAAGCTATTATAATCTTTATCATACATACAAGGGTACTTCAAAAAGTTCATGGAAGGATCCAATATTATCTTTTTTTTTTACCTTTTAAATTCTTTTTTTTTTTTTTTTTTGTCTTTTGTCTTTTTCCGTGTCCGGCAACGGATCGCAACCCTCAGTGTTGCGCCCGTACCGGACCGGGGACCGGCAACGGGACTGCAACCCTTGGCGTTGCCCCCGCGCCTCGCTCAGCCAGTGAGCGGGAACCGGTCTGTATGTGGGATCCGAACCCTCGGGCGGGAGCGCCGCCGCGCTTCCCAAGCGGCGCACTTATCCAGTGCGCCACCGGGCCGGCCCTTAAATTCTTTTAAAAAATTTTTTTATTATACATACATGTGGGGCACAACGTTTATTTTCAATAACTGTGTAGAATGTCTGGTAGTTAGATCTGTATAATTAGCCTACTCATCACTACAATACGCAATCATTCTGTGTCCGTTGACCAATTCCTCATTAGCCCCCCTCCGTCTTCCTTCCCCTTTAATTCCACTTTTCCATGAACTTTTTATTATAAGAGGGTACTTCAAAAAGTTCATGGAAAAATGGAATTAAAAGACAATATGAATCCTTCCATGAACTTTTTGAAGTACCCTTGTATGTGACAATCCACTTAGAGAAAAATATAGAACTATAAAATTATAAGTTGCAAGGCAAACATGGTGAAACCATCTTTTATAGTCCCTGAGATCCCTTCTCCAATGTCTGAACTGTCTTCAAATACATAGAGTCTAGCATAAAGATAGTATTGAATATGCATTTGTTAAATGAAATTAAAGTTGTATTAATAAAAAAAAAATAGCACAACTGTCTTTTGAAGGCAGAATTATACTGATCAAGGAAATGACGATCATTTCTGTTAAATTTCTGTGATTAATATGGATCTTTACCTTTTTCCTCAAAATGCCTCCCCCTCCCCCAACATGATCATTAAATGAGTTATGAAAGAGCCCAACAGGTATCAAAGGTTCTATAAAGCTTAACACAAATACTGCATTTACTTTCTTGATGGATCCCTCCCCATCCTTTAAGGAAACCTCAAGGTTTCTACTAAACAGAGATGACATTCTAGGCCTACAGAAGAGGGAGAATTCCTGAGAGGCCCCGAGGCACAACTTGGAGAAGATAATGTTGTTTATGTACAACAGGGCAAAGACCAAAGGGGACTGAAGCCTAAGGACAGGCCAGTCAAGCTGCAGACAAGGCATGGCTCTGACTGACAATTTACAAGCAAGTGATGACACACTTACCTTGGGTGTGCCATGCCACAGGCAGTGCATGGCCACTCTGGCGCCATCATGTGTGTGTGCCAGGTATACCACCGCTTCGCGGATGGCTTCAATCAATTCCTGGGGAAGAAATGCTATCAGGGTTTTATTCTTTTCTTTCTTTCTGCTCTTTTATCTGTCTACAGGGAGCCAGTTATGCACAGAGAATGAAAGAAGAGAGTACGAGTAGCAAACGATTTAATTTTTAATTTCGTAGACAAACAGAAACACACTTCTTTCTAGAAACATTCTTTTCCATCAATACAGCCAATACTGCCAGCAGGCAATTTCTATTAAACAAAATATCTGACTTTTACCAATGTCTATTAAAAAAAAAAGTCACAGGCTATACATGTATAGTATAATATATTATAAATGATTTTCCAGAATAAAGAAGTCTAGGAGGTGGTGGTGATAAAGAAGGGAGTTTTCAACAGAACAGTTAAAGCAAATAAAATGTTCATCCTTAAGAGACATGTATTTCATAAGCAGAGTACCAAAATACTCATTCTGACTGAAAAAGTGTCTGTTTTTAGTATATCACTGGATTATCTCCAGAAATCATGATTTTGTTTTTTCTTTTTTTAACCACAAATAACATTTCCCTTAGAAAAATTAATCTCTGTTTTCACATTTAGACTAGGCCCTCACCTATAGACGACCCTTCAGTAAAAAATCATTTGATTTCTTACAAAGTAGTTTAGCTTAATTTAATCTTAGGTCTTCATTTTCAATGTATATAATTTCTTATTCATATTTTCAAAGTCGAAGTACACAGAATATAAATAAGTTCTAGCAGCTAACAGCCACAGGGCCCCATTTTAGCCTATTTCCAATTTTAAAATTTATATTAAATGAATACAAAGGCTCATGCCAGGAAAGAGAAGGGTAGATACCTAATATCATCAATAAAGAACACGCAATTTGACTCTCAAGTATCTTACAATTCTTTCCCAGGATGAATTTCAAGAACACAGCTTTCAGCTAACAATACCTGAACTCATGAATCTTTCCAAAGCTATCCAGTTGGACAGTTACACATATATTCCAATTGTGTTTCAATTATCTCCAAAGATTTTTTTTTAAAGTCTCTCTTTTGAAAATGCCACCAGTGCCAGAAAGATAATTTGTCTTATTACTTTACATTCACACTAAGTTCCAAATGATTTTTTGCTATTATTAACACATTCAACATTAAAAGATAAATACTTTCTACTGCTGAATATATTCAAATGTTCATTTTCTCAGTTCTGAACATATAGTCCTGCCTCAGTAAATCTAGAACTGTGTTCTGCCAGAAATGGGGAGAAATCCCCAAAAGAAAAGATGCTGCTATGGTCACTGAACCATAAGCTTAGGTGGGTGGCTACTCTTGGGAAATTATTTTGTATGCCATTTCTGAGAGGGCCAAAATTCCTACAAATGTACAATCTGGCGTATTTGTTAAAAGAAATCTGTGTCATTATTTTAGTTATCCCTTGTGTTTAGAAAACGAGGACAAATGGACAATGAGCTCACTGTAAGATGAAGCGAGCAAAGTTCAGGGACCTGAACAGTGTATTTTCATTTGTGTTCCCATCGTTGATTTCAAGAGGAGTGCAATCTACCTTCACTCTCTGTTCCTTCTCCTTTCATCTTATAAGGCCTAGGTTTTCATGCTCCATTTAGTTTCACATTAAGTATCCTCCCCTAACCTTTTAACACCAACATCATTTTTTTTTTGGTATTGGCACAGTTGTATTTAAAACTACCTGAATGCTGAATATTCCTCTATGTGTTAGTTAATTTTCAGATTATATTAGCTAGAGGATTGTTTGGATTATAATTAAAATATATAAATTCAATGCAATTAATAAAACTAGGGTCAATTCTATTGTTTTTGGAAAAAAACCTAAATGGAATTAGCAGACTTGTCCAAAGGATGTTTTAATGCATTACCTTTTCTAAATAAGAAACAACTCTTTAAAATTTCCAAAAGACAATGTACATGAAAGCAGTGTTTCAAATTTCTACATAGCTCTAACTCTACGATTTGGTTGAAAAAGAAAAACTAAGAACTTACTGATCTGAGTTTGGGGGGTGCATAGGTAAAAAAGTCCAAGAACACTTTATGCACCAATGAGTGTTTAATCACAGCTTCCCTGAAATCAGGAAAAAAAAACCCATCAGATTTGGCACTACAGTCACACAGAAATAGGTAAATTTGGTTGTCATAAAATAATCTAAACAACATAAGTGAAATGTTTTAACTAGATGTAATTAGTCATAAGATAGATTGTATCTTTCAGCAATATTAAAATTTGTAGAAAACGTTTAGACTGCAAAATTGATTTAGTGCCATCTACAACCAAGACCAGAGTACAAATTTCTAGTATCTAACCAGCAAAGATGAAATAGTCATTCAAAATATGCTCCACCCTCTTAAATAAGGACATGTATATTTTTTACCTAGCACTGAACACATGATTAGAAATCCACTTGTGGAAATATATATATATATTTTTATAGCTCTTTTCTTTCTGTCAAGCACCCTTCACAATACATCAGTTTCATAAAATAACTTTAGCAGAATGAAAAGTTCAATGGACCAAAACAGTTCATCAATTGCAATGACACCTAATTGGTCCAAGCCCCCTAGTGGGACACTTGATGAATTCAGGTTTACAGTGGAGGCTGATGGTCAGGCATCAAAGACCTAAAGTTCACATGGAGTGTCCAGCAGACAGCAAAAACCAATGCTGCCTTTATGGGCAAAGCACTGTTCTGAGTGTTTTGGAAATATTAATCCATTTAATATTTGTAAAACCCTATGAAGAATATATTATTATTATACCAATTTCATAGATATGGAAACCGAGGTAGAGAGAAGTTAAGTTGTCCATGGTCACACAGTTAATAATTGGTAGGGGTGGGGGGGGGCACCAGGAGTCATACACAGGCAGACTGGTCCCAGCCACTCCACTGTGGTACAAGTGACAAGAAGGCCACATGCACAGGTTCCTAAGCCTTACAACCCATGTTAAATAACAGATTATATTTGTGAAACTATTTCATATATGGGGGTTCAACATACATTTTATATGGGGAAAAAATGTTTCATTGCTTAAAAATAGTTCATAAACCACTATTGTATATTATCATTACACAGGATACAATATCAGAAAAAGAATTCTCCTTTTGCACCAAGAATGGTTTCAAACCAAAATTTCTACACTCTTATTTAGGACAGACTCATAACATCAAGGAGGAAATGTTCACCTTTTCTGGGCAAGAGTTATGTAAAACTTTCCTCCTTCAAATGCCATTTGTCAAAAAAAAACCCCCAAAAACATCTTTCTTACTTTTGGGCCATGGGAGTTAAAATCTGTTTCATTTCATCCATAATAAGCTCCAATTTTTCTGGCTGTACCTCCAACACTTTCTCCAGAGTTGAGTGTTCTGCTGACTGCAACAACAAAAAAACCAAAACCCTTTAAATTTAATCAATTTCTTCACTTCAGAACAAAGAAAATCAATTGTAGTACTTTTAAATAAGCTTAAAATTAAGATTTTCCATATTTACATGATAAAAGCCCTGCTGTATATACACTCATGGGATAATTCTGGATTATCTGATTCTCAGTCTGTACATCCACCAATGGATCTAAGGAGCCAGGCCAAACAACTAACTAAGCCAACCAGCCATAAGATCAAGTACTCAGTTTACAAATTCTTGCCACCACGTGTTTTGTAATTAGCTGGATAGTCCTATAGTGAACTGTTAAAAAAGAAATAACAGCAACGAGTTCAATCCAGGAACTGAACCTGACCCAGGAATCAACCCACATATATCCCTTCAGAGAAATGCATGCGTTTATGTCCCATGGTTTTAAATAGATCTTTGAACTGGCCTCATCCCTCTGATTAGCCATTCTCAGATTCAATCCCTGTACTCTATTCAAGGTGGGGTCTCTCCTCTCCCCTTCCTTTCTGGATTCAATCTGGAGAACAGTACTGCACACACATGAAGCAGTACAGGAGAAGGCAGCACCAAAGAGCCCGGTGTACTTTGCTGGAGCTGGCTAGGGGGTGGTCATAAAGCTTCACTAGTTACAGGTTCAGCATCCCAAATCTGAAAATCCAAAATCCAAAATGCTCCAAAATCCAAAATTTCTTGAGCATCAACATGATGCTCAAAGGAAATGCTCAAAGGAGAATTTTGGATTTCCAGGTTTGGGATGGTCAATCAGTACAATGCAAATATTCCAAAATCTGAAAAAATTTGAACTCTGAAACACTTCTGGTCCCAAGCATTTTGGATAAGGGACACTCAACCTGTATGAAGAGTCTTCTATCTCAAACTGACTGACTGCAGAAAAGTACTGAAGTTACGCTCAGAGCACTTGGGCGGTAGTAACAAAAGTAGATTAATTTGAGGGGAATGTAAAGATAGTGCTCTGGGAGAAGGAGAAATTAAGTATGATCACTTTCTCACTACACCAGAGACAAAATAATCTAAGACAATAAAGAGTATGAGATGGTTTCTTTAAGGACCAGCCAAAGTAAAATTACATTCTGAAAACAGGGCATTAGAAGTTAAGGAAGAACACATTGAAAAAACTTCTGGAAATGTCACCTTGTAAAGCTGAAACGTGTTCCCGTAGAGCTCCTCCGTCAGCATGTTCCTCTGTTCCAAAATGGCTTTGTCATTGTATGCATACTCCACGATGGCTGACGCTTCTGCATGCCGCAGCATCTTCCTCACTTGGCCTTTAAAACTTCTGATTATCTCCGCAATCTGTGGTTTACTTCTACTCCCAACACAATCGGGAAAAAAACAATGACAGGAGGAGAAAGCTGGGTAAACACAACATACCTCTCCTATCTGTGCAGGGGGGTCTCCTGCAGAGAAATGTTTGGATTGGGAAAATCAAATTGCCTTGTATTTCCACTTCAGTCTTTAGGTGACTCAGTAGCCAGCCTGCCTAGGTTTAGAAACTGGCTCTGCTTACCAACTCAAAGACCCTGAGCAAGTTATTGAACCTCTCTGTGCTTCAGTTTCTTCATTCATAAACTAGAAATAAGGTTGCTGTGAGGATGAAATGAGGGAAGATGCATTGAGAATTGTGACCAGCATGCAGAAGTGCACAATAAATGTCAGTTCCTATTAAACTGTACAGCTTGAAAAAAAAAAAAAGTAGGGTAGGAGTAAAGAGAACGTAAAAGTCAAAAATGCAGGGAAATAGAAATACAATACACTCTAGGACTCTCTTTTAAAATAGGACTTAATCACAAGTATTTATGTTATATACTAAAATAACCAAGCAGCTGATAATTATAGCCACAAATACATTTTTTGAAAATTCTGTCAACTGTATATGCTACACTTTTTTGTTGTTGCTTATCATATTCTGGCACATTATTACACTTCAAAAGATTGGTCAAGACAACTTCCAATTCACCTAACTTAGGAAATCCTCCCATCTTGATGTTTCATAACCCAATGACCCTACCTCAGTCCATAAACCACTACTGCATAATATCATTTTATAGGATACAATATCAGAAAAAAAGATCTCCTTCTGCACTAAGAATGGTTTAAAACCAAAATTTCTACAATCATATTTAGGATAGATTAGTAACAGTAAGGAGGAAATATTCACCTTTTCTGGGTAAGTGTTTGGTTAAGAAAAAACAAAACCTGTCCCTGCCAACCCTCTACCCTCTAAATACATTTACACTGTATTAGGTGTTATCTTTAATCTAGGGATGATTTAGAGTATACAGAATGATGTGCACAAATACTATGCCATTTTATATCAGGGACTTGAGCATTTGTGGATTTTGGTATCCACACGGGGTCCTGGAACCAATTCCCAATGGATACTGAAGGCCGACTATACAAGTTAATTATTCCATTTTTCCTTTTCCAAAGCTTCAAAATATAAGTATATGCCCTTAAGAATGGTGAAGGCAATACCATAATTTTACATTAATTTCAATAATTGGTTCTAAGGTGATACTCCCTGGAAACATCACCAACATCTGCTGGACTATTACTATCACTACGAACTTTGAGTAACATTTGAGGACAGCTGGAACCTACACCTTCAAAAAACTAAGAAAAAATAGATTCTATAAATGAAACAACTTACCCGTACATGAGAAATTTCTTAACAATATTTCTGGAATATTTGGCTTTACTTAATTCAACCAGATCATCTGAAAAACAAAATACATTACAATGATTTGCTATCCTCATTTCAGTTCTTTGAAACAAAGGAAAGAACTAAATAAATGCACAATCCTGGGAACACAAATAACTCTCTATATTGTCCCAGGCAAAGAGCAAATTAAAAACAAAAAAGGTCCTGCAGAGGACACACTTTTAACAAAATTATTCTCTAGGATGGTACTGGTATTTCAAGAGAAAATAAATGACTTATTACAGATGATAGCAACTAATCTTCAGTATATAACAAATACCTCGCAATTCTTCAAAAGCCTGTTTTCTCTGTTCTTCATTACCATAGCGAATGTAACACTGGATCACCCGAGTTGAATCATGTGCAAACGCAATCTGCAGGAAACAGTTTGAGCCTTTAGACTAATTCTCTTCTGAAGAACTATATTTCTTTCTTATTACTTGCTACCTTTTAGAATTACTTGTTAGAAAAAAAAGTGGGGTCTTCATAGATAAAAATCAAACCTAGACTACTTGGGAGTAGATATACTTATTTTAATTATACAGAACATCATTTTTGGTTTTGCTGCCTACCATATTTTATAGGCATAATTAATAATGACATTTAGGCAGGAATAGATTTAATCATTTTGCAAGATTCCGATTATTATAATTAAAACCAAACCAAAACCATCTAATGATTGTATGGACAATACTCTTCATTTCTCTGAAAGTTACCTTCTCTAAAAGGGGAATATCCCAATTTAAAAAGTCTATTACCATATGATTTTTACATAAGTGATCTTAGAATGTTTAGCTCTGGCAACCAAAGGTATATATATAAGATACATAAATCAATCCAAAAGTCTTGCTACACAATATAATTGTATAATACACACTGGCAATTACATTACAAGTTTATCATCCATTTGTCATCTTCACTATAATCCCTGCACATATATGTAGTAATATTCCTAGAAAGGTGGTTGTATTTGAAATCTGATTCTCCAACTCATCCCCCCTCACAACTTTTGAAAGGACCCACTAATCAATTTTCTAGGGCAACATCTACAAATCATCAGTCAGGCAAAATTATTATTATTATTATTATTTTTTTTGTCTTTTATCTTTTTCCGTGTCCGGCAACGGATCGCAACCCTCAGTGTCGCCCCCGTACCGGACCAGGGACCGGCAACGGGATCGCAACCCTCGGCGCTGCCCCCGCGCCTCACTCAGCCAGTGAGCGGGAACCGGTCTGTAAGTGGGATCCGAACCCTCGGGCGGAAGCACCGCCGCGCTTCCCAAGCGGTGCACTTATCCAGTGCGCCACCGGGCCGGCCCAGGCAAAATTATTTTTACTAATATACAGTAACAATCTACTTCAAAAGTGCTTATCTGCTCTTCGCTCTGTCTTTAAAATTTTGAACTTCCAACAAATCAGAAGGTGAGGGTACACCTCCATTAAAGTCATAGATTTCAAAAGAACTTCTCTAAGGGAAATTTGTAAGACATCTTTGATAAAACTTTTTTTAGAAAGTAAGCTTTTTTGTGCATATATTGAGTACCTACTATATAACCAATATATGTCCTTTAAATATCCCTGTGACCCTAAGGAAGAAACTTAATTTCTCTGAGCCCCAGATATATCAAATGTACAATAGGGGTGATGACATAAGCTAAATGAGTAACATATGCACTGGTTAGCACAATTCCTAGCACACAACAAATAATAGATAAATCAGTTACTGTTAATGTCCAAAAGCATAGATATTTTAAGTAACTGAGTCAGGATTTAAAGACCAGACTAACTCCCAAGTCCATGGTCATGCAACAATGACCTAAGGATAGTCAAGAAAGGATCTTGAGTATGAAACATTCATAAATTGAGGATAACAGACTACTGCTAGAACTGAAGAGCAGTTCTAACCTAAAAAAGATCTTGCTAAATTTCTAAGAAAGAAACAACTGAGGATTTGCTATTTCAAGACATTCCTTCAAACTATATCACAGCATCTGGTTAGAACTATGCATGTGGCTTAGCAAAGGCTGCCCCTGCAGGGTCCCTAAAACTACTGAAATCTGTTGTCTTACAAGTAAGTAAACAGCCAGTATGCATTTATCCAAATACACGAGAGCCAATGGGAATTTATTACCAAACTGGATTAAGTAGCAACCATGAAAACTACTTTAGAATTCACAAATCTATTATATTTTAGTTAAAGATCTTTGCATGATGCAAGGAAGAAAAAACAAGGTAAGAATGTTTGCATTGCAAATACAAAAATGTCAACAATTTAAAACACTAAATTATATGGAGTTCAGAGCAAGACATTTAAACAAATACTAATGAACTAATAAATTTCTGAAGATAACTTTCAGAGAACAATGATTTATCTGAAGTCAATTATTAAAAAATGACACAGCCTACTTGATAGTCTTTTCACAACTCCCTAGCCGTAAGATACCTCGATATTCAATTTTTAACCAGTGTTATGTAAGATATTTGAAATTTTTGGCCAAATATGCTGGACACAATGACAAGTTCACCTATCCTGAATGGTCAACTACCCTTTCCTGAGAGTGAAGCAATTTCAATTGTTTAAATAAATTGCAATAATGATTATGTCCTACTTACAGTTTTAATTTTCCCTTGAATCAACTTCTGCAAGTCACTCATCAACTTTACTCTTTTTTCTTTGTCACAGTCTTTTCTACAAATGAGAAGAAAGGATGGAGGAAACACAGGTCAAGTGAAGAAATTATTTTAAACACACAAAACTAAAAACCACACCAGTACATGTTCACCCAGTTCAGCATGATTTTCTTTTCAAAAGTGGCAAACCTCTGACATTAAAATTACTATTCCAGAGCAGCCAGACAAAAGTAATTTTCTCAAAGGCAGAAACTCATTTCACAAGGTATAATTTTATGCATCAATCCAAATCTTAACAGCCAGAACTTTACAAGTAAAGAAAATAATAAAGGAAGTCTAAGATCCCAAATACTTAAGTATCTCAAAACCGAGACGATAGGAAACTGTCCTTCATTTTCTCAGAAATCTCTCAGGAAGGATGTCAAACCCATTTTAACTCTCATACATTTTCATAAACATATCCAACACCATCCTAATGATTCCACACATTTCTACAATAGGCAGATATCCAAGGACTGATGCCTTTACTGTGGTGTTATGAGCACTCCCTAAATAACCCAAGTGTTATGTCATTTATTTTATGACATCTCTCTACTTACAAGGTACAATTTTAAGGTACAATTAGTCAAAGGGACTAATAAAGACGCCATTAGGTAGCATTACCTTCTTAAAATCTCCCAAATCTGCTTTGCCCGAACAACAATGTCATAGTTGGTTTTATCACTGAGTTGCCTGCTCTGCTTCAGTTCTTTCTTCTTCTTTTTGAAGTCATCCCATTTTGGTTTCTTGGCTGCTGATTCTAGTTATTACAGAAATTATTTTCAATTACATGCAACATTCTGAATGCCATAAACAAATACAAATTAGGTACAAAGAGCAATCACTATTCAGGATCAGTATTCATTGTGGAAGCTAGAAGGGGGGAAATACCATTCCCCTACAAACTTATACTTTACTTCACTTTCTGAGCAGTTTTGTACATTTTAAATTTGGCTAAAACCAATCATTCATTCAACAGCTCTTTACTGATTTTTTTTTTTCTTTTTCCTGTTTTTTAAAAGATGACTAGTAAGGGGGTCTTAATCTTTGACTTGGTGTTGTCAGCACCACGCTCTCCCAAGTGAGCCAACCAGCCATCCCTATATAGGGATCCAAACCCGTGACCTTGGTGTTATCAGCACCACACTCGCCCAAGTGAGCCATGGGTGGGCTCTTCTATACTGATTCTTAATAGGATAACTGATAAGAAAGAAGGACATTAAAAAGATTATAAAGGCAACCAAAAAGCTTTAAATATCTTTTTCTTTTTTTTTTTTCCCTACAAAACCCAAACCTAATTGATTAATTCCTTCTTGCCTTTTTCCCATGCATGTTTATATTAATCTTTAAAAATTCAGAATCTTACTGTCTTTACTTAACATTATTATATTGTAAGCATTTTTCTATGAAACAAAATATTTCTCAGGAACATAATTTTTTTTTGTTTTTGGCAGCTGGCCAACACAGGGATCCAGACCCTTGACCTTGGTATTGTAACACTGCACTCTAACCAACTGAGCTAACCAGACAGCCCTCAAGAACATAACTTTTAATGGCTATTCAATATACTACAACATATTTAATTGTTCCCCTTATACCTACTTGTTTACTCCCTGCGCAGTGATATAGAGGATTATAAGCAAGGGAGGGCAGGTTTACCATTAACATTAGGGCAACCTCTACTATGTAGCAGAAGATAATAACTCATCCAGAGCTAATTTAATTCCACAAATATCTGGGCACCTTTGACATATGTCATGCTAGGCTGCAGTAGATATATCAACTTCGGGATGTCAATATCCAACCTCGCTCAGTTACTGGTACAAATAAATATATGAGAAAATAAAATCAAGAGTTCCATTTTGAGATGGCGAGAAATACCTCCCATGGCAAAGGGAACAAGGGCAATAACGTAACGTGACTGGATTTTTTTTTTTTTTTTTTTTTTTTTTGCAGCTGGCAGGTGTGAGGATCTGAACCCTTGACTTTGGTGTTACAACACTGTGTTCTAATCAATTGAGCCACCCGGCCAACTTGCATGACAGGATCTTAACGTGAGAATGAATGTGTGTGTTTAAAATGCAGGTGTCAAGAACTCCATTAAGGAAAGGAAAATTCAGAACCCATTAGAGAGGCTAGGAAAGTTAAGCTGGAAGAGAAACTATTGGGGTGTGGGTGGGGGCAGAGAAGAGAAAAGTAAGAGAAAAGATGGGAGCTGGAACATGAAAGGATCCTATAAGCCTAAGGAGAAACACTGAAGTTTTCCTTTCCTTCCTCTCTCCCCACCTCCCTGTCTTAAGGCTGCTATCCTTCTAGTGACAGGCCCTTAGGTAGAGTAAAGTGTGGGGACCACGGCTAGGGGACTGGACTGAGAAGACTCCATGGCAGTTGTCTCAGTTGGTAACAAAGGAGCAGTGTTAGGATATTCTGCTGAGAGAAAAAGACAACAAAAGGCACCAGAGAAATTCTCATGCTGTTGCAGAGAAGGTAAATGTATGTCAGTACGTGGAACCTGGAAACTGCTTGTTTTAGACTAGTGTTAAGACAATGTACAATGGGGGCATGCTGTACAACAGAGAACAAAACCCTGAGTCAGAAATGACCCCTTGAGAGCCAGCCCATGGCTCACTTGGGAGGGTGTGGTGCTGATAACACAAAGGTCACGAGTTCAGATCCCTATATAGGGATGGCCGGTTAGCTCACTTGGGAGAGCGTGGTGCTGACAACACCAAGTCAAGGGTTAAGATCCCCTTACCAGTCATCTTTTAAAATAAAAAAAAAAAGAAATGACCCCTTGAACATTGTGATAAAGAGATGAGCAGTTTCAACAAACAGGAGCCCTGCCAATACTTCCAATCAGTGCACAACTCATCCTGAACCAATTAAAATCAAATCTGTCACATTTGCGCTCTACCTTCTCTGGAACTGCTACTGGATCTGAGCCATCTCATGAGATGATTATATTAGACTGGCCTAAGTTATGTGAGGGCAGGGTTCTGTAAGTCTCTTGTTCACCAAGGCATCCCTAGGTAAGGCTGACATTCAGCTGGCGCACACTGGTTCTTTAAAGCTGGCCTCTAAGAAGATTAGTTGGGGCCCGTATCCTTACTGACCGTTAATTTTATTTATTTATTTATTTTACCCTATCTTTTAGTACAATGCATAGAAACTCAAATATTTGTTGAAAAAATGAATGAATAAATTAATTTTCACTTACAGAAAGAGATGTTTTATTAAGACTCTACTGTATGAATCCATTACAGTTTAGCTTAACTCTATGGCTCAGGTAATTCCAAAAGAATCTAAGAAATAAAGAACTTTATGTGCCAGAGGGAAATTTTGACCAGGAAAGATGCTTTGATGTTTATTTAAGCCTATTTTCTCCTCCCACCCAAAAATGCTCCCTGTCAAGGAACAAGAATGGGAGGTTCTCTAATGTACTTCCAGAGTCCCTATGCACAAAGGTTCAGGCACAGACAGCTCAGGCAGGCAAAGCCTCTGCAAGGACTATTATGCTAAAGGAATCAGTACTTACCATCACTTTTACTGTCTGGCTGGAATTTTCTCTTCTTGTTGAATTTATTTGCCTGCTGGAATTTGTTCTTCAGTGCTTTGTCCCCTTGTTGCTTATTCTTAAATTGCCTAACACCCTTCTTCCCAGGTTTTGTGGCACTTTTCTCAAAGTTCTTAGAAGTGATTTTAGGTCCACCTTCCTTAACAACTTTTCTTGGGAATGTCTTTGAAGAACCAGAATCTAGTGACAATAATAAATACTAAATTCAATGCTTCTGGGCCTAAATCTTTTTTAGCCACTGTGTTGTATTCATTACAGAAAATTACACACTCTTTTGTAAGACATACTTTGTCTTACTCTCAAATATGCAATATTTATTTTTGAATAGAGTAGGATTTAAACAATCAAAACAAAACTTAAAAATTCTTTCTCTGAGGGCCGGCCCGGTGGCTCACTCGGGAGAGTGCGGTGCTGATAACACCAAGGCCCCGGGTTCGGATCCCATATAGGGATGGCCGGTTCGCCCACTGGCTGGGTGTGGTGCTGACAACACCAAGTCAAGGGTTAAGATCCCCTTACCGGTCATCTTTAAAAAAAAAAAAAAAAAAAAAATTCTTTCTCTGATTATAAAGCCATAATACAGGTTTATGATACAAAAATCAAGAAAGCAGAGAGATAAGAGAGATATATAATAAAAGCTATTTATAATTCTGCCACCTAGAGATAACCACTATTGTTGGTTTGATAGATCTCTTTAGTTTTAAGCATAGAGATATTATTTACATATCTTTGTAATCTGCCTTAACGACTTCATATTATTAGTTTTTACACATAATTTTCAATGGCTCAATAACAGGAGTCCAAGAATAAAATGAAAACTTTTAAAATTTACAAGGTATAACTCAAAGACAAATTTAAAATGTTAATTTTCAAAATTTCTAGCTTTGAGAAAAAATTTTTAAGTCAGTCCATCCTAAAATTACTTGATGAAAACCTTCTTTGGCCAACAAAGCTTGCAAATTAAGTACCTAACAAATGAGAGGCAAACAGCAACAGCCTTGCCTTAAGACTACTACAAGAAAAAAATAAGATTGCTTAGGAAACATTTACTCATTTATACAGTCCCTGACGTTTCTATTTTGCAATACTGACACCTGATGGAACAATAAAGACATCACCATGAGAAATCCTTAAGCTAAAAGTATCTGGCTTACTAGCAGTATGTGTAACCAGCCTCAGCTTATCAAATGTTAAAATAAAATGTATGGTGAATTAGTGTACATGAAATGAGCCAACAACAATGGCTGAGAGAGGAGTCTTTCATGAGTGAAGCATTCCTCAATTCTTCTGGCAATTTCTTAAATGTCAATTTCATGAAGAACATGCTAACTCATACACAATAACCCCTACTTCTTACTACTATTTTAATCCTAATCATAACCCATGAATGCAGATTGGAACCTGCTACATGGCCTCCATCCCTAATTATAATGGCCAAAACCACCACCTGGGAAGCATGTTTTGGTATTGCTGTCTTACCGCTGTTTTTACGAAGTCTGGCTTACTACTATTTTAATCCTAATCATAACCCATGAATGCAGATTGGAACCTGCTACATGGCCCCCATCCCTAATTATAATGGCCAAAACCACCACCTGGGAAGCATGTTTTGGTATTGCTGTCTTACCGCTGTTTTTACGAAGTCTGTTTTTTTTTTCTTGTGATGCCTTTGTACTCTTTCCTGTAATATTTTTTTTCCCTTTGACTTCCATCGTAGCAACTCTGGAAAACCAAAATCAAAATCAAAAAGAATTACTCCTCATCAAATAAGAGTCACTGAGAGGTCATTGCCACATTTAGTCCTTGAGCTTGCAGCAGCAGCACAAATCACCAGGTACAGCATGTGCACCCACACAAGTACAGCAATTATGAAATCACTGAAATGAAAATGAACAAGACACCAATACAAAAACCAAGAACATGCCCACATCCTGGTGAGTGTGTGATATATGTACAGGCAAAACTTCAGCAACAGTACTGGCTAAAAATAGACCGTTATGGCCATTAAGTGCCCATATAAGCATCAGTGTTTGCAGTTTGTAACCTGGGAAGACTTGGTGATGAGTAACTGACAGTATTACCATTTCATTTCTTGGTCTCTATTCTAAAAAGCCAGGAACAAACAATAGGCTGCACTTACTACATATTCAAATTTAATGAAAGAAAATAAAGGATTATCTGAAAGATCCCTATGTAACCCAACGTAGCTACAACAAAGATCGTCATCTGATGTTTTGTGATTGTTTTAGAAGCAGCCAAGTAACTTGCAGTGAACCCCAAAATAAGATTATGTTGAAATACTTACTATTTTATTTAAAGAATCTGCCCAACAGGTCACTTCTAGGGTATAAAGACCCCATGGTGCACAGCACAAACAACAGATAACCCCTCCCCTCCCTGGCCCCTGAAAGAAGGAGAAGAGATCAAAAGCAAACATCATTTGGCTCATTTCTTCACTTTCCAAAGTTGCACGTTCATTTCTAAAGCTGACCCTAAAACGTAGATGTTAGGGACCCCTAGACAATATCAGCTATGACTAGATTAGAATTTTCCATTCAAGAACTAATTTCTCAGGATATTGATAGGTATAAGAGAAAAGAAGGGTTCTGAAATGAAATGTATTTGGGAAACAGTAAGTTAAATAACAATAATCAGTCTACAAAGAAAGGCTTTTCAGATTCTTTAATTTGCTAGTATTAACTACTAGTTGCCAAGCAAAGGTTAATGTACACAGGATTTTCCAACCCTAGTTGAACTGCTTTTTCCTGAAACATCTCAAGAGAAAGGCAGGGTTCCAAGGAACACTCTGGAAAGTGCTGTTCTAGTCTAAACTTCACTAATATGATTCTGAAAAATGAATGGTCCCTGAATTACTTAGCTTCCTCAGTACACTTAAGACTGTAGTCATTTTATCACTTGGCTATATCCATCATAACCACACCTATATCTCTTAGATCTTCTGTGCATGTAGTCTTCTAAAAATTCATTTATTTACACATTGTCTGTATTTTTTTTATTTTGAAATAATTTTATAGAAGAGTTGAAAAGATATAGCATTTCCATATATCCTTTTCAGAGCTTCCCCTAATGTTAACATCCTACCATGATGATTTATCAAAACTAAGAAATTAAATTAGTACAGTACTATTAACTAAGCTACAGGGTTTATTTGGATTTCACCAGTTTTTCCACTAATGCCTTCTTTTCTGTTCCAGGATACACTGAGTTTAGCATTATGTCTCCTTTGTATTTTGTAGAATATGCCTCATTTGGGATTTGTCTGATGTTTTCTCACTATTAAACTGGGGTTGTGGATGTTTTGGAAGAATACCACAGAGGTGAAGTACTTTTCTCACAGCATCATATTAGAAGGTACATGACATCAACATGACTTATTAATGGTGATGTAAACCTTGGCTCCTTGCTCAAAGTAGTGTTTGCCAAGTTTCTTCACTGTAAAGTTACTATTTTTCCTTTTCTCTATTGGAAGCAAGCCACTAAGTCCAGCCCAAATGCAAAGAAAAGGAAAATAAACTCCACTTCTCGGAGGGAGGAATACCAAAGAATTTATAAACGTATGTTCAACTACCACAGCAATTAATAAACATTTTGGACAAGATAACTTGAGACTATGAAAATATCCTGTGTCTTCTTAAATTTTTCCCACTGATTTTAGCATTTTTCAGTGGATCTTACCTCAGCAATTACTGTGGTGTCTGA
This sequence comes from Galeopterus variegatus, assembly GCF_000696425.1. Classification (NCBI taxonomy): domain Eukaryota; kingdom Metazoa; phylum Chordata; class Mammalia; order Dermoptera; family Cynocephalidae; genus Galeopterus; species Galeopterus variegatus. The sequence continues at coordinate 58,797 of NW_007731455.1, read as the reverse complement.
ATGGTGATTTTCTATTCTCTCATTACTTGTACCTTTAAGATTTTGAATCCAATAGGGAAGATTTGTCCCATCTTTGCCATTTATTTATATCAGAATGGTCTCAGATATTTTATTCCTTGATTATAATTCATTACCATTGTTATTTTGTTGCTCAAATAGTTCCAGTTTTGACCAGTGGGAAGTTTTTCAGGTTGCTTCTGTGTCCTTTTGACATGATCCATCTGTTTTTTGTCCATATTTCCTGGCACTTCTCCAGGCTCATCTTGTATTTTCCTTGCCCTAGCCCTGAAATGAGCCATTTCTCCAAGAAACTGTGATTTCTTTTTTTGAGAATATTATTTTAAAACCAAGACCTGAGTGTGCTTCTTGTCACTGGGGTGTCACTGCTTCTAGGTCCTTTCAGCAGACAGACCATACATGTATGTTAACTTATGTATATACATATACTTTATTTCTATATCTATTAAAATGACATTTAAGTTCATACCGATGTCTCCAATTCTAAGCAAGCACAAGTTTTATTCTAGTGGTCTCCACTTGCACATTTATAACTTCTTTCTCTGACAGTGAGAAACTTGCTTCCCAGTATCCACAATTCATTTATGTATTTGTTCAACCCTACTATACATGTAAAGTAGTTTCACAATTGCTAACTTGTATCCCCATGAGAAACAAACTTACCAATTATAGGACAGTGTTTATGCACAGTTCTATTTTGCTTTTAGCTTCACAGTATCCATTCAAAATACTGTCTTACAAAGTTACTTAGGTCAGTTTCTTTCCCCCCCATCCTCTTCAGTGAGGCTAAATGTTTATAATATGTGCAGTTTGATTCACTTGTCTGCATTCATCCCCAGAAATGCTGGTTGATTTGTTAAATCTGCATATAGTCAAGTTCACTCTTTATGGTGTACAGCTGTGGATTCTGACAAATGGAAAGTCATGGATCCACTACTACAGTATCTTACTGAATAGTTCCATCCTTCTAAAAAGTCCTCTGTGTAGCCTGTTCATAATCAACCTCTCTCCCCTTCCCTGGGTGCCACTGACCTGTTTTTCACTCCTCTTTCTCCTTTTTCAAAATGTCATATAAATGCAGTCATACAATAATGTAACCTTTTGGGTCTTGCTTCTTTCACTCGGCAAAATGCATTCTGTTTGGGGTCACAGTATCTTCATAGCCAATCATCACATTCCACAGTGTCTCTCAGAATCGTCCCCTCTTTTTCTCTTCCCTCTATTACCCCACTGAGGTTCTTGTTACCCCTTGCTCACACTGTTCTGCCTTCAGGTCCAATCTGCCAAAATCCACTCTATGCCATCTGATTAATTTTCCACTAACACACCTATTTCATACTATTTCCATCTAGTAGCTTCAAAACTTTCCCAATGCCTACAGCAAGAAGTTCAAACTCAGACTGGCATTCATAGCCATTCAAAATTTGGTCCTAACTCACCCCACTGACAAACCCAACACAGGAACTAAACTTACTTCCTCACTATTCTTTTTCAGACTCCAAACTTTAAAGCCATTCTCTCCACCAAGAGAATTCCTACCCATCCTTCAAATCCAGTTTAAATGACATTTTCTTATAAATTCTCCTCCATATGCCTTCCCCTCTTTCCCAAATGATTCACCTTTTTATTCCAATGGCACATTTTTATGACCTTAAAACTTAACACTTTGGAATTTTAATATTAAAGTTATTCACGTATGGTTACACCTCTCTCCTATAGAAATTTAGTGAATACCTACAAACGATGAGCTAGAAAGCTACTGGACTGAAAAAATGTGAAAACAAACAAACAACAACAAAAAAATCAAGGTGTGGTCTAATAGAGACAGGCAAGCAGAAAATTAAAACACAATGTAAGTAAGTGTTGTCAACAGAAGTAAATACAAAGTGATAGAGTGTGAGTGGCTGGGAGCCCAATTCTGCCTTATGAAGGGAAATGGAGATTCCCCAGAGGTGGAGGACATGTGACTGACCTTTTTACCCACCTCAGCAAGCTTAACAATGTGCTTTGAAGGTAATAAACCATTCAATACCCATCCTCTAAATGTTGGCATTCCTCAAACCTTTGTCGTAGTGAACTTCCCTTCTCTCTCCTACTTCTCCCTAGGTGATCTCATCCCATCTCCTGGCTTTCTTTGCTGAGGACCCCCAAATTATTTCTTCATTACAAACTTCTCCTTAGGTTCCAGACCTGTGTATCTAACTGCTTCCCTGTCACCTCTGATTACATGTCTAATGGGTACCTTACACTTAATATGTCCAAAACATAATTCTCCATATCTCCACTGCAAACCACCCCCAAACAATAACATCCCATCTATTTTTCCCTGCCCTCTACTTCCCCACCTCAGCCAGTGGCACATCATCCACCTACTCCACTGCTCCAGCAAGAATCTGACATTTTCTTCCTTGTCTGCTACATTCACCCCATCAGTAAGTTCTCTTGAATCCCCCTTAAAAATACCTCTAACCTTCCAACTTGTATCTCCGCTACCACCTCCCTGATGCAAACCAGCATCAATAATCTCCTTACTGAAATTTATATAGAAATAAATTCCCCACCATGGTCTTCAATGACCTACAGAATCTCGTCCCACTCTATACTCTATAACCCTATCTCGTACCGCTGTACTCCTAGCTGTCACCTCAGGGACTTGGCCCATTACTGCCTCTACTTAGTCCTTCCTGGGCTTCCAGATCTCAGGCTTGCCTCCTGTCATACTTTAGGTCTCGGCTGAAAGATCACTTCTTCGGACTCCCTCATCTTCCATCTCAGCAACCAGTTCGTTTCCTCCCCAGCGCTTATAACCTGCAACTGTGCTGTAAACTCAGCACCTAGCACTGGTCGGATTCGAGTGGATGTTTGTCAAACAAAGGACAGACAGGCTGATCGGAACTAGCACCAGCCCAGATTTTACAGTGAAGCGACTTCACTCTAACACACTAAGCCCAACGAAGTGGTAGGAAGAGGGGTCCTGGCCCCACCCTCACCGGGCTCCCGTCAATCCCGGCTGATCGGAACTAGCACCAGCCCAGATTTTACAGTGAAGCGACTTCACTCTAACACACTAGGCCCAACGAAGTGGTAGGAAGAGGGGTCCTGGCCCCACCCTCACCGGGCTCCCGTCAATCCTCAAACTCCAAGCCTAGAGAAAGGCTACAGAAGACTGCCCGGAAGGCGACAGGTCAGAACACGTCTCCTGTCGCGACGACACCAAGAGACCCTCCTGATTCTAGGGCCAGCAGCGGGCGAAGCCCCTTCTAGGAGCGATCTGCCAGCCCACTGCACTCACCGACACGTGGGGCCGAGGCCAGCGCGGGTAGGATCCCAGACCGCCGCTTCCGCTTCCTCGTCTGGCTCCGCCCCCGGGTCCGCTTTTGTCCTTCCTGCGCTGCGGACTGGTGCTCGGGGTGGAGCTTACCCGGAAACACGAAAATTCAGAGTTTCTATTGGCTCGCTGCTGTTGTGCCTCATCTTGAGGCGCGAAGGGTGCGCCACAGGAGAGTTTGGCCCTTGAAAGGATCCGTACGGCCGAGAGCGCGTCAGCGACTCCTGAAAGTGACGTCATTAACTCTGTCGCTTCCGGGCCGGGGAAAAGCTGGTGTCTGCTCGCGGGGCCTCACGGGTGGCTGAAGGAGAGACTTGGCTGGCGCGGTTAGTAAGAGGGCGCTAGTCTTGAGCCTGAACTAGTATTAAACTAGCTAACGTTCTTAGAATGTGTTCATTTGCATCTTTTCTGAGCAGACTAGTGTGCAGGATAAAAGGGATACTCGGGATTTGGTTAGAATTGTGATCTTTTTTTTTTTTTTTTCGTTTGCTAGCTGTGTGGCTCGGGCAAATGACTGAATTTCTCTGAGCTTTGGTTTCCTGATCAGTGAAATAGAGATAGTGAAGTCATACATGCAAAGCGCTTAGCAGAGTGAATGATCGTGAAAAGCTCTCAATAATTATTTGCCATTGTTAATATCTGTCCCTTCCTGGATACTGCAGTTATTCCATTTTCCACTGCAGGAAAAAGACTAGTAGGGCGTTATCCCCATTTTACAGATGAAGAAACTGATACCACAGACTTGGCCGTGTCAAACAACAGAACTTTATTCTCTAACAGTTTTGGAGGTTAGAAGTCGGATATCAGGCTGTTGGCAGGGCCGTGCACCCTTTCAAGGCTCCAGAAGAGGATCCTTCTTTGCTTCTTCCAGCGGGTGGTGATTCCAAGCGTTCCTTATCTTGTGATTACATGATTCCAATCCCTGCCTTTGTCTGTGTCTGTCTCCTCTTTCTTGTAATGACATATTGGATTTAGGGCCCTCCGTGATAATCCAGGGTGATCTCATCTTCAGATCCTTAATTACATCTGCAAAGACCCTTTCACAAATTATGTCACTTTCACAGGTTCTGAGGGTTGGGACATGGACATATCTTTTGGAAACCATTCAGCCCACTGCCTCTGGAGAGGAACTGGGACTTGATTTCAGGTGTGTCAAGCTTCAGATTTTACTGTCTTCCAAATCACTGTTTCCTGCCCCTTAAGGCATTAGGTTTGAGACTGGTAATTCACTAGGTTGTATACTTCTTCAGGACCAGAGGCCATGCTTACTTTTCAGACACCTGTCCCACTACTCAGCACACAGATATCTGATAAGTACTTGTCTGCTTAACTGTTATAAAAGTATATTTACATTTGAGCCCATTTAAATCTCATAAGAACAGTTTTGAAGTAGGTATTTTCTCCTTATTTTATATGGTAGCTCGGTCAGGTGAGCCTGACTCTAAACTCAACATGGCTGCCTTTGGACTTCCTTCTCTAATC
>NW_007731455.1:13781-52934 GCF_000696425.1 Galeopterus variegatus | reverse complement strand
CCTGAAACATATATAGCAAAAACCTAATATCTGCCTTCTCACCAGAGAGGAAAAAAAAAAAATGTTATCACGTACCAAAGCCCTAGATTATTATTAATAATGTTTTTTATCAAGTTTTCTGTGCTGTGAAAAAGTGTATTGACTTAAGTGGGGTTTTTCTTCTTTGTTTAGAGTGAGTTGAAAGTATCTTGAGGTTTTGCAGAACAGTACAAAAAAAGTTTATCCTGTAATTTTGCTTTTAACCAAGTAATTCTGAAAATATCCAATGATATAAATATAGACCACTGTGTGTACTCCCAGAAGCATAGGATGCTCTTTTTGCCTGATATAGCATACAATTTAATCAGAGCAACTAGACCAGCACACATCCAAGAGGTTGGTAACAGTACTTTAGCAACACAATTAAAAGCATTGACATTGGAATCAAAACAATCCAAATTCTGTATGGCCATGAACAAGATAGTTAACTTGTATGGGCTTCAATTCTTGCATATGTGAAATGAGAATAACAACACTTATTTTTAGGGGTTGCTGTGTGGCTCAAAAGTGATAAGTTCCTAGCCAGTAATAAATGTTGGGTGAGTTATAGCTTAAGAGAGAACCAAGGTTTATCCATTAGAAATACTTTTGGCTGCAAGTGATGGAAAGTTAAGTTAATAGTGGCTTAAGAAATAATTTTCTTCACACTATAAAAATTCTGAAGGTAGTCAGTTGCAGTAGTTCAGTGACTCAACAATGTTATCAAAGATCTAAGCTCTTTCAGTCTCTATGTTCCACTACCATCCTCAACATGTTGACTTTTCATTCTCACACTTGTTGCTTTCTGATTGCAAGATGTACCCCTCAGTTTCAAGACATCAGAGTTTAGGGCTAGGAAAATGGAAAAAGGGATGAAATTCACTCCCCATCTCCCCAATAGGGCTCTGTCCTTTNAACAAGATAGTTAACTTGTATGGGCTTCAATTCTTGCATATGTGAAATGAGAATAACAACACTTATTTTTAGGGGTTGCTGTGTGGCTCAAAAGTGATAAGTTCCTAGCCAGTAATAAATGTTGGGTGAGTTATAGCTTAAGAGAGAACCAAGGTTTATCCATTAGAAATACTTTTGGCTGCAAGTGATGGAAAGTTAAGTTAATAGTGGCTTAAGAAATAATTTTCTTCACACTATAAAAATTCTGAAGGTAGTCAGTTGCAGTAGTTCAGTGACTCAACAATGTTATCAAAGACCTAAGCTCTTTCAGTCTCTATGTTCCACTATCATCCTCAACATGTTGACTTTTCATTCTCACACTTGTTGCTTTCTGATTGCAAGATGTACCCCTTAGTTTCAAGACATCAGAGTTAGGAAAATGGAAAAAGGGATGAAATTCACTCCCCATCTCCCCAATAGGGCTCTGTCCTTTTATCCCAGAAGGAAAAGACCCAGCAGGGATCTCCTATTTCAGTGCCTAGAACTGGGTTTTTTGGCCACCCCCAGTATTAAAAGACTCAGATAAAATGTTAACGAGGCATTGGATTTCATTCTTTTTCCAGTACTCTGGTAAAATTAAAGGTTACTTGGCAAATAGGCTTCCATCCAGCAGTAGAGATTTAATTTGTAACTTAAACTAATCTGGTTTGAAAATTAAAATAACTGTAGTGTCCAAGGTGGTGAATCTCTATCTTGGCAGCACATCTGAGTCACCTGTGGAGTTTTTAAATAAAAATATCAGTAATTCTGATTTAATTGGCCTGGAATAAGACGTGGGCATTGAGAATGTGGAAAACTCCCCAGGCCGTGATAATGTTCAGCTAAGATTAAGAGTCACTTGTTTAAGAATGAGGTTCAAGTTGTTGATTTTCTAATTAACTGGGGGTTAAGTCTTGTACCTCCTGATTCCTCCTCCTTTTTTTTTTTTCGACTATATACTTCTAAACATATTCTGGAAAATAATTGCTTCTTTTTTCAATTTCTCATGATTTCATGCAATTTTTTCTTTTTTATTAAAAATAAAGTATGTTAGGTGTCAACTCCCACACATCTCCCCTCCCCCAAATCAGTTCTTTAGAGTTCTAATTAGTGGATTTTTAACTAATTGGGTTGTTTTTATGTTTCCCAAATGCAGAACAGGGATAAAGGGCATGTTACTGATGTAAAGCATAAGTGAGATTTTGGCAAAGATTGGGTTTTATTTTCAGGACCTAATAGAATCATAAATCCATGGAAACAGAGCAGTTGCCAACACATTTTCCTTTAGTGAAAAAGAACTGCTTCTGAACAGGGTGTATTATGTTTTTCAATACCATTAATTTGCTAAAAAGTGCAATAATATAGTCTAAACATTACTTGAGCATTCATAATGTTCTAGTTGCTATCTAGTAAACATAAAATTAACCTTGTCCTAATTGCTTTCTTTGGTGACACGCTTTGGAGCAGCAGAAAAATTACATGACCAAGATGAAGGTTTATCTGACTAGCATAAAGCCTCACCTTAATTAAGGATCATGTCAGCACGTGATGGAGAAATAAAATAAAAATTAGTTAGTATCACTTAAAGTCCACAAATTATCACTTATACATTTATGATGCAGTATGGTTTTGTAAAATGAAATTCCTCAAGCAACATGTACCAGCTTTTTTTTTTTTTTTGGCTAGAATAAGAACAATGAACATGTTTGTGGTTTAAGTTTTTGTTTAAATTTTGTTTTTAGGCTTGATAAAGGGTATTTCCTTTGGAAAGTAGTGATTGAGCTTACTTTGTGATTTCTTTAATTTATGAGCAGTAAAGATAACCAAGCATGTATTTTATTAGGTGAACAAATAAGAAGCTTGTTTGTTTCAAATATAAAGAAAGAATAATCAATAATTTTAAAATTATTACCCTCATTTAACTTTTAAAAACTATAGAAATTTTAAGTTGGGACTTAGAATGGTGATCTAGGTCTACCTCCCTACCCAACCTACCTCTTCATTTTAAGATGAAGAAAAAATTAACTGACTTGCCCAAACTAAAAACTATAGAAATTTTAAGTTGGGACTTAGAATGGTGATCTAGGTCTATCTCCCTACCCAACCTACCTCTTCATTTTAAGATGAAGAAAAAATTAACTGACTTGCCCAAACTCGTTATGTCAGTTTGATTTCTCCAGGAAGCAGATGGGGGATAGATTAGGAAGCCAAGAGATTTATGATGAGAAAAATCTACGAAGGACAAAGAGAGAGGAACTAGGAGTAAGTGGGGGGAGCCTAGAACCATGATCAGACCTGACAACTGTGGAGGGAGAGACAAAGAAGGAGGATGTGGAAGAAAGTCTTCAGACTGGAAAATCTCTGGGAAAGTCTTGGCTAGGCCAACAGGAACTCCAGAGCAAAGATTTCCTGTTAAAGGAGACCCACACTGCGTAGGAATGGCCCAGCTCTCGTAGCCCTGCTGTGCTCCATCAGTGCTGGGAGTAACCCAGGGGCGAGCATGGCCTCAGCATGAATGCTGTGGTGGCTGGTGCATCTGTGGCAGCTGGAGGCTCTTGGCTAACTATACCTCTTGCAGCAGGTTCTCTCTTGAAAAGAGATTGGAGCACTTCCCTCTCATGGCAGCCCACGCCTCACACAGCACAGATCTGTTTCTCTGTCCACATAGGAGAGCAGCTCCTCCATTATTCCAATGGCTCTCTCCTCCTGAGCGGACAGTTAGAAGAAAGAGATCAGTGGGAAAAACTATAGTCTCCTTATGCTGCACCTGGTCCTTATCATCTCCCTCCCCCATTATGCATTCTAAATTTACCTCGCCCTCAGCTGTTAACCTGGCAGGTCTTGATGGCTTGCTTGAACCAGTACTCCTGAGGTGTCTGAGCCCCTAGTCATCATGTTCTTCTAAAGCAAGGGTTGCTACGCATGTCCATTTACAGTTACAGTGGGGGCTAAGGAGTACTGAGAGGCAACTAAGTGTGTTCGATGTATATTCCTCCATGTACCCATTGTATAAAAGCAGACCTACTTTCTCCTACTGATCAGAGGCAGCCCCCCAGATAGAGCATTGCAATGGCCTGCTGAAGGCAAAGCTGAAGCACCAGCTTACAGGCCATTGTCTGCAAAAATGGGGTGCTATCCTCCAGAATGCAGAATAAATAAATCTAAATCAGAGATCTCTATATAGTGCTATGCCCCTAGTGAGAAGAAGACGTGGGTCTAGCAACAATGGGATAGAAGCAGGAATGGCTCCACTTACCATCATCCTCAGTGACCCTCATGAGGAATTTGTATTTCCTGTCCCCAGAACTCTGGGCTCTGCAGGGTTAGAAGTCCTTGTTCCCAGGGGAGACACACACTTGCCAAGGAACGGAGTAAGAGTCCCTTTGAACTAGAGATGCCATTTGGACATTTTGAACTCGTTGTGTCCAGGACCATCAGGTGAGAAGAGGCGTCACCTTTGTCAACTTGGTTGTTCTCTTCCTTAGTGGATGCTTTTTGAGGGTATAAACATGTGAAAATATTCTCACTTTGTGTCTACTCTCATGTGACTCCTGGAAGCTTTACTGATGTGGCCTGTCCCTGAATCTTTGTAGGGTTTGTCTCCTGCCCTCTGGAACACGTGTTTCCTACCAAGACCTCTAGCATACCAGCCATGTCTTCATTTTATTGATGTAATGGATCAATGTGATATTCTGCAGGATGTCCAGATGGTCCAGATCTTTTCGGACTATATTAAGACAGAGGGTGGGCGAGCTAACATAGCCCTGGTGCAAAACTGTAAATGAATATTGTTGTTCATTCCAAGGAACGTGAACTGTTTCTGATCCTGTTTTCCATCTTTTTTTTTTTTTTTCTTCTATCCTTTACCATCTGCTACAGCAACTGAGGCATTTCACCTTTGCTTGGCAATGGGGCACTGTTTTTTCCAGGCTTTGGAAGGCACATAGCAATGTGTTTTTCCTGTTCCTCAGGGGCCTCGCCAGGGTGCTAAACCCATGTCCTGAGAAAGTGTCCCCAAGTCAATGTATTCTGGTTTGTTCACTTTACCTTCCAGCACCTTGGCTGAGCACCCTTATAATCCAGGACCTGAATTCTCTTCCATTCTCAACAGGGCATGCTGGGCAATTCTTGCAGGTCCTTTGGGGTATAGTCTCTGTTTTCTGTCATCAGGCTCAGCATGTACCTGGAATTTAACCCTTCTTATTGGCATGGTAGCCTGGACATAATCCAGGACCTGAATTCTCTTCCATTCTCAACAGGGCATGCTGGGCAATTCTTGCAGGTCCTTTGGGGTATAGTCTCTGTTCTCTGTCATCAGGCTCAGCATGTACCTGGAATTTAACCCTTCTTATTGGCATGGTAGCCTGGAGAGGCAGTGGGAGCAGCTTCTGGGTGGGAGCCAGGGGTAGGGCAGGTATTGTCTTGCAGAGAGAGGCCTCTGCAGTGTCTTCCTGCATAGGGGGAGTCTAGAACTTAAAAAGGAGGCATGGGCCAACTTTGCAAGTGCTGCATGTTGAGGGCAGTCAGCATACACTCTCTGGGGTCATTCCACCCATGTTTCTATCTCGTATTTCAGGATCTCAAGTTTTCCCAGCAGGGGTACTGACTTCAGTGTAACAGACCACCTTGGCTGAGCATTTAAAAGATTCTGGAGATTTATGACTCTCTTAAATCTTGTGCTTGGTCCTCATGTTGTCCTCTTTCCCTGCAGGAGATAGAAGCCTCTGTGAAAACCGTCAAAGAGGCCCCTGGCTCTCCCACTAGCTTTTATTTAACTACATCCAGTTTCTCATCATCACTCTGTAGGGAATCATCCCACTTCACTGTCCTTCTATGCATTGAACTCCCTCCGTCCATAACAAATGCCAAACTGTTGCACTGGCAAGAGCATTCTTTTCCACCAGATGTTCTCCAGGCTATCAGTGGTGAATTTTTTAGCAGTTGGGCAGCCATGTTGTGCCAGGGACCATGTGTGCCTCACACACCACTTGAATTGTGGTCCTCCTGGCAAGGCAGTGATGAGTAATCTACTCTCAAAACCCCATCCTACTGCCAGCTGTCTGGAACTACTCCTGACACCAATTGTGTTATCCTGTGTTTTCCAGGAAAGCAGAAGCAAAGACAGTGTTAGAAATGCAAGAAATTTATGCAGGACTAGTCTGAAAAATAAAGGAAAGAAGGAATGGGCTCAATGGGAGAACTTCAGACTGAGATGAGGGCAGGAAGGATTATGGAGGAAGAGTCCTGGGGAAGGGTTCTGAGAAAGTTTTGGCCAGTTGAGCCAGGAGTCCCAGGGCACGGATTGATGTAAGAGTCCTGAGTTGGGTAGAGATTGATGTTAGAGGAGTCCTGAGTTGGGTATGAATGGTCTGATGCTTATGCCCTGGCCAGGCTCTGTGGCTGGCTTAGAGTAGTCCAGGGAGACATGCCCTTGAATTGAATACTGGGGTGGATTCTGCAGGTGTGAGAACTGGAGGCTTGTGCTAACTACACCACTCATCTCTCAAGCACATTCCCAGTCAAAGGGAGATCTGAGCGGTGCCCTTCCTGTCTGCCTGAAACTCGTTTAGTGGCAAGACCAGGGCAAAAACCAGAACCATCACCATGGCTTTCGAAGCCTAGTCCTCTGCCCTATTTACTCTTTTTGGGGGGCAAGATTAATATCAGCCATATATTCTTTGGTATATTTGTCTAGTATTTAACAACTCAAAGCAATAGGGCCTCAAAAAATCTACCTGGTCAATAAATTGTATAAACCATTGAATCAAAATCCATCTTATCATTGAAAGTAGGAGTTAGGTTTTGGGGGCTACACAATCCAGAGTTTGATTTAATACACCTGATCGTTGACATTTAATATCTCTAAAGCAGGGCATTCTTGAGGCCTATTCGCAAGACAAGGACACTAAAATAAAATCTAGAATTTTAAATTTGATGGCAGAGAATTTCACATATATTAATGTCTGTATTTTTATGGCATCATTATATCATTTCACTAGAATGAGAGCAGGAGCATTACCTTTTCTTTGTTGTAGTATCTCCAGAGTCTAGAAGATTGCTTGGCACATATTTGGCTGTCAACAAATATTTGTAAAATGAGTGACATTGCTAAAAATGTAATTTCATAAATGTAGGAATCATATTCATTTTATTCATTTCCTGGCACATAGTAAGGATTGAATTCAACAAATTAAGCAACTGTATTTATTCAGTGTCTTAGGCACTGGTGTAGGTATTTGGGATATATCAGTAAGCAAAAAAAGATTCCCAGCCAACAGGTGTAAAATGACACAATAAATAAGCTTATTATAGAGTATGTTAGTGACATGGCACAAAAAGAGTAGAACAAGTAAAGAGATTGGGAGATCCAGATGGGGTGGATAGGCTACAGTGTTAAATAGGGTGATCAGAGTAGGTCTCATTGAGAAGAAAAAATCTGAAAAAAGACTTGGGAAGTTTGGGAGTTCACCAAACAAATACTGGGTAAGGGGCTTTCCAGGCAGATGGAAGAGTTGGAGCAAAAGTCCCAAGGCAGGAGTAAGATGAGTGTGTTTGAGGAACAGCCAGGAGGCCAATGTCGCTGGAGTCATCTAAGGGCAAAGAGTAACAGGTAAGAGGTGAGAAAGAGGGTAGGGGCAGTCGGCAGGGAGCGAAAGGATTTTTAGGCCATTTTAAGGACTTTGTGTTTTGAATCAAATGAGTCATTTCAGGGGCAGGGAGAAAAAATGACCTTATGTACATCAAAGTAATAAACTTTTGTAGAATTAATGCGTCTGTGAAATAGATATGACCATGTTATTCTGTTATGCAAGAACTGGCTTTATAAAAAATGTAATCTCTAGGGAGTTTCTGGTCTTGTATAACTTTATCATTCCCATTATCAACAGCATTGGGAGGAATTATTTTCCAAACAATTAATAATGACTAATTTTCATATAGCATTTTATAGTTTTTAAAGTACTTTTAATGCTTATTAGTTCACTCAAACCATCATCACAGCCATATGTATCAGGTATTATCATTTCACAAATATGTCACAGATAAAGAAACCGAAGCTGAGATGATATATTGCCCAAAGTCACAGGGGCTAAATAGCAGAATTGGATTTTGCCTCCTCACCTAGTATTTGTAGGGTTACCTTCTAGGTCCTAATGATAGAAGGTGGTTTAACTACCCTGGAGAGGTTTACAGTCCAGGTTGAAGGTCAGGAGAGGAATAAACAAAAATATGGCAAATATCAGAATAAAGAAGTAGAGGCCAAAGGCCAAACTCTTAACATATTTGGCAAGAAGGTCCACCAGGATGATGGCTGTGATGGTTGGCAGCCTTAGATATGCCAAGGTTGGGGGAGAGAGATTCAGGGGGTGGGAACAGAGCCAGCAAATGCTTGGGGGTCAACATGAACATTGTGTCCCCTGGAAATGGGTGAGTTGACTCAAGTGGTTTGAACCTCCATTTGAATGGGATTTGCAGGTTACAAGATTAGAGCAGAAAGAAAAAGGTTAGATTATGCAGGTCTCAGACCACAGACTAAGAATCATTTGCATTTATCCATTGGAGATTGCCAGTGATTTCTGAGGGGAGGTGGTGATGTTTGCAAGATTTGAAAATTGTCTTTTAACTTTTTAAGATCAATAGTAACAGGACTTTGTTTAAATGGTTTTGTGAGGATCGACATGAGAGAAAGTGTCTTAGAGTGAGTTCATCCAGAGCTGGCCCTAAAACAAAGATTCAAGCATAAATAACTTATTCTGGAGGTGAGGCCAGGAAATGTCTGTATGGGAATGGGGAGTGAGACAGGGAACAGAAGGCAGCCATCAAAGTGTTCATTGTCAAGCAATTTACCTCCATGGGTAACTGGAGGTTCATCTAGTTGGGAAATCCTGGAAGCCAGTGTAGAACATTTAGCTGGGAGACATCCCACCCAAGGGGTGCAGGAGCTGGAGTATTTACACATGAACTCCCACCAGTCATTGATTGAGGGCTGCTTGTGGGGGCAGGGAGTTATAGTTCCCTAGCACCTCCAGCCTATCACATGGGCATCAAGGTGGCATCTGGTGACATCTGAGAAACCTTCAGTCTAAGATCCACCTGCTGGCAATGGGGGACTGGACAGTGTAGTGGAGAGGTAAGGTTGGGGGATATGGACAGTCTACTAGCTAGATCCACTACAGGCAAGAATAACAGTGGATCTTCTCAGTCCCCTAACCAGAAAGTCACATGGGTCCAGACCAATGTGCTGATAGTATGGAGTGAAAGGAAAGAACAGATTTTAAGAGCTTTTATAAAGGAAGATTTGCAAGAATTGGTCTTAGACTCTTGCCTTATAAGGCAACAAGTGATTTTGGCCATTTAATGACTTTGGAGTTAACCTCTAAAAGAAAGTTGGCCTGGTCCCACATGCATTCTTATTAATACAGTAGGGAAAATAAACATCTATAAGATTAATTTTTTAAAATACCTATGAATTATACATATTAGGAAAAGATCTGGGGAAACAGAGGTAAAGCTTATAAACACACTAATAGTAGTAGCGTAAACAAACATCCAAATTCCAGACCTGCTCATTTTAGCTACTCTGTCTTTTTCATGGGAACAAAACAAAAAATAATGAAAAAATAATGCAAATTAGGAAACATTAGCTAGGAATAACTGAGATAAAAAATAAGTGCAACCCAATAAAGTTTGTTTAAATATTTTAAGAAGGAGCTTTTGAGAAAACTCACCAAGTTCTGAAAACCAAAAATAGAAGCATGGAAGAATAATTTATTATTCTTTAATAAATTAATTCAGTCTCATTGTCATAGCTGTAACTGAAAGAATGAGAGGTATTTTACCATTTCCTCATTCCTGCAAGACAGAACAGACTGTTACGATAAAAATAATAATAATAATAAAACCAAAAAAAAAAATAAAACAAAAAAAACTGGGCTCCTTGAAGAATGCAACTGAAATGTCCAAAAGGGAAACATTCCAGGTGTCAGGGCAAGAGTAGCATGGTGACTGGAAGTGAAGTGGAGGTGGGGGAGGAGAGGGCAGGACTCCTGCAATGTAGGGGAATACAAGGTGGAGCAGAAGATATGCCTTTTGCAGTTCAATGGGGCTTGAGAAATGAGCATTTCCTTGACAGCCATAATGAACTAAAGATTAAAGTACCTGTTCCTTGATTTTATGAGCAGCTAAAGTCCTGTGGGACTCTTTGTGATGCACGAGTGGGGGAGGGGGTTCCACAAACACAACTGAAGACATTCCACTACCTCTGTGTACGGGAGCTGAGCCAAATCTATCTAATTTATCAAGAAAAAAAATGCTAATTCTTGCAGCAAATTCATACATGCAGTAGAAAGAGTAACTAAGACATATCCTTTCCTTTTTCTTTTGTTTGCTCTTTTGCAATTATGTGCTGGGAAGCACCATTTTGAGATTCACATGGAAAGGCAATGAGTGACATTTTGCTGAGTTTATCGTTGGAACCATCCTCGCCATGACTGTTCCCAGACCCCGCTCTTCAGTGCAGGCTCCTACATGCTGATGTTCTCACTGACCTAACAAGAACTGATATTTTTCCACGCTCTTCTAAATCCTTTTCCCTTCGTCATATTTGATATGTGAACAAGAATGGGCACATATGACCAAAGGGAAAGTAGGTCGTTGAATGGTCCCCATTTGAAAGGAACAAGGAGAGAGGAAGGAGCAAAAACAAAGCAAAGGGAACAAGGAGATGATGCAGAAGAGAGGATGGGAAGAAGCAGGGGAAAGGGAAGTGGAGAAAAAGGTAAAGAGCATGAAGGCAGAGGAAGAAGAGGGAGGAAGAAGGAGGCTTGGTGAACTTCTGATCCCCTTACCTTAGCAAATACATATGCTTGACTGTGCAGGGTTCCTGCCTTCCGTGGGTGAGAGAAGCCCTGAAAGTGCCTTTGGCCCAGTTTGTTTAATCAGACTTTTACAGACAGAAATGAACTGGCCAAATGTGTACTTATAAAATTTATTTACTTATAATATTTATTTATTTTAAAATTTTTATTATTAGTATATTGTGGTGATATATTGTGTCATTACAAATAAAATAAGATATAGCTACTTATTTATTTAGTGACATGTACATATCTTAAACCACTTGTAAAAACAATATACACATTTATGAGTACTGTCTGTCTTTATTTTCACATTTTAATAAGCTCTGCATATTCATTCATTTTAGATGGAAGTATCTTTGTTATCAATAGAGACACTTTTTTTTCTTAGGAGCCACTTTTTGAGCCATCTAATGACATGTTCAGAAAGGACCACAACATTAAGGTTTACATCTCAGGAATAATTATTTTTCTTTGTCTCTTTTTCTTTTTCCTTTTTATTTTTTTAAATGTCTTTTTCTTCTTTCTTTCTTTCTTTTTTTTTTTTTTCCGTCTCTTTTTCTTTTAACTGATCCTCTCTGGTGCCCTCTATTTGTGTCCCAAACCTGCACTGATTAAGCTAGTTTATGGATTATTTTGTAAGTAATACCTTATTTTTTAACATACAATAATTAAGAGACAGAGCTTTGTAAGAACTGATCTCAAGGGTGGTTTGCCTTTCTTTTTCTTTGGAGCCAAATTAGGCACATGTGATACAATCTTTCTAGATAAGAGAATTTTATGGCTCAAAGCTAGGGATGATTATTTTTAGCTTAAGATATTCCAGAGATTCCTGGAGACCTACTGTCAGGTCAGGCTTGGGACAAATTCCAACCGAATTACACGTAGAGAACACCTTCCAGGAGATATTTTAGTTTCCACTTAGTTCTGGACTATTCTAGCCAGGTTGGCCTCTGTAAGCACTATGCCCTGAGAATGCCAACCTTGTCTGTCCACGGTGGTGGTTCTCAACTGAGGCTACTCCCCTCCGGAAGTCCTTTGGCAAAGCCTGGAGACATTTTGGGTTGTTGCTACTTGGGGTGTCGTAGTCAGAGTTCTCTAGAGAAACAGAATGAATAGGACGAGTATATACACAGTGAGATATTTATTTTGAGGAATTGGATCATGTGATTGCGGAGGCTGGCAGGGCCAGAATCTGTGGTTCAAGTCTAAAGATCATCAGGCTGGAGACGTAGGGAAGAGCCAGTCTTGGAATTCAAGTTCAAAGGCTGGCAGAATTCCCTCTTTCTCAGGGGAGGCTAGTCTTGTTCTATTTAGGCTTTCAGCTGATTGGACAAGCCTCACCCACATTATGAAGGACAATCTGCTTTACTTAAAGTCCACTTATTTAAATATTGATCTCATCCAAAAACACCCTCACAGAAACATCCAGAATAATGTTTGACCACATATCTGGGCACTGTGACCCAGCCAAGTTGACTCACAGGTGGGTGCTACTGACATCTAGTGGGAAGAGGCCAGAGACACTGCTAAAATCCTCCAAGGCACAGGGCAGCCCCACAAGAAGGAGTTATCTAACCCCAAATGTTGATAGGGTCGAGGTCAAGAAACCCCATTCCAAAGGTTCCAGTCACAGGCTAGGTCATACGACTGTACCCTCATTGACTGGAGGTGGTAGGACTTTTCCGATTGTGGGAGCCATTAGATTCATCCGGACAAAAACTGGTGAAAGCGTCTTAATGAGGATCATTCTTCCCTTTTCATTCCACTTTGACTTGCTGGGAAAAAGTTATTCCACTGAGACCTACTTATGACAAGCCTGCTCTTTGGGGACTTCTGAGAAGACATAAATTTATTCATTCTGATGCTTCAGTCAGTCTTTCAGTTGCAGAACTGCTCTGGAGAAAAGGAGAGAAAGAAGGGTTTGTGGCAGCTCCTCTGACCTGGGTAAAGTGTGAGCTCAGATGTTCCTGGAGTAAAACCAGCATTTGAGCGTAACTTTCACTAGGGAGTGCAGTCACTGAAATAGAGGTTCCTATGCATGGACACACAACTTCATTTACAGATGACTTTTGCTATAAGCTGGTGGGAGAGAGCCCTTGATCTGGGGCCAGAACTGGATTCAAGTCCTAGCTCTTAGACCTTCTGGCTGGCCAAGCCAGTTGGATCTCCTGTAAAATGGGCACCTCACCTCTCACAGAGAATTGTTGTGAGAAGCAAATACAGTCATGCATGAAAGGGCTTTGTCAGTTGTAAAGTACTGAACTAGTGGTTCTCAGCTTTGGCTGTGCATTAGAATCACTTGGTGGCATTTAAAGGCTACTGATGCTTGAGCCCTGAGCTCAGACTAATTGGGTCAGAATCTCTTAGCAGAGGGGCCTAAGCATTGTTATTTTTTTAAAGCTCTCAAGGAGAAACAAAATCCAGCCATTCTATACAAGCATCATCAATTTGTGTACTGTTTCTTCCCCCAACATAATCATAGTCAAAACTTGCACTTTAATGATCCTTACAACCCAATATTGGTTCAAACTTGACATGAGAAATAGACTGGGGTCACTCTGCTTTTCAGGGTCTTGCTTTGATGCTTAAGGAGCAAAAATTCCTGCCATAGGTCAGAATATACTTGAGAATCATCCAGTGACTCTCATGGGCCAGGAGAGTCCAGGGGGCACAGATTTTACTGCAGGCACCCAAAAGAAGGTCCATCCAACAGTAAGAAAGTGATCTCCTGCTGGCAGAAAATATGAGTCTTTCATCCAACAAACATTTGATTTTCTGCTCTGTGCCTGGCACTTTTTTAGAACATTGGGGATACTATAATAAACTAAAGAGACAATAAT
Source organism: Galeopterus variegatus (assembly GCF_000696425.1). Classification (NCBI taxonomy): domain Eukaryota; kingdom Metazoa; phylum Chordata; class Mammalia; order Dermoptera; family Cynocephalidae; genus Galeopterus; species Galeopterus variegatus. Next base: position 39,286 of record NW_007731455.1, on the reverse strand, counting down.
CTCTATTCACATGGAGATTATATTCTAGCTGGAGGTGAAAGACAATACAAAATTAATGAGTAAAATACATAATATGTTAGATGATGATAAGTACTATGAAGAGAAATAAAATAAGGAAGGGTTGTAGGGTCTCTGGGCCTTTAAAAGAAGGGAGAGAATAAGCCATGTTGGTACCTGGAGGAGCAGTGTTCTAAGCCAGAACAGCAAGTGCAAATGTCCTGAGGTAGAGGCATCCTGGGTTTCTTTGAAGAACAAGAAGGCCAGTACTGTTAGTGAGTGTGAGTGTAGTAGGAGATGAGTTTCTAGAGTTATGTATGGGCCTTGTAGGATATTGTGAAGATTTTTATTTTTACTCAGAGGGAGAAGGATCGTGAACAGAAGAGTGGTGCCTTAGTCCGTTTTGAATTATTGTTACAGAATATCGAAGACTGGCAACTTATAAAGAAAAGAGATTTATTTGGCTCATGATTCTGGGGGCTGGCAATTCCAAGAAGCATGGTGTTAGCATCTGCTTGGCTTCTGAGGAGGGCTTCTGGTGAGGACCTCGTGCTGCGTCACAACACGGTGGAGATGTGGAAGGGGAAGCAGGTGTGTGCATAGATCACATGGTGAGAAAGGAAGCAAGAGACAGTTTAGGAAGCCAAATTTGCTTTTATAACAACCCATTCTTGCAGTAACTAACCCAATCACAAGAGAGTGAGAACTCACTGCTGTGGGAGGGCACTAATCTATTCATGAGGGATCCACCCCAGTGACCCCAAAACCTCCCACTAGACCCCACCTCCCAACATTGTCACATTGGTAATCACATTTCAACATGACTTTTGAAGAAGACAAACTCAAACCATAGCATTTTGCTCCTGGTCCCTTGAAACTCATACCCTTCTCATATAGAAAATACTATAATCCTATCCCAATAGTCCCCAAAGTCTTAACTTGTTCCAGCAACAACATAAAAGTTTGAAGTCCAGCTATAAGCCTGCAAAATGAAAAACAAGTTATTTACTTTCAAGATGCAATGGTGGAGCAGGCATAGGATAGACATTCCCATTCCAAAGCAGATACAGGCCAAATGAAGAAAGGGGTGATGGGCCCCAAGCAAGTCCAAAACCCAGACGGACAGACATAAAATCTTAAAGCTCCAGAATAGTCTTTCACTCCATGTACCACCTCCTGGGCACAGTGCGGGGCTTGGGCCCCATAGCTTTGCTGGACACAGCTCCTGTGGCTGCTGTCAGGGGTTGGAGCCTGATGCCGGTGGTCTTTCCAGGCTGAGGTTGTACACTGCCCAAATGACTCTACAATTCTGGGGTCCCGGCGGCAGCCCTGCTCCCATGACTCCACTAGGAATTGCCCTAGTAGAGGCTGTCTGTGGTGGCTCTGTCCCATGACAAGTCTCTATCTGGGCTCCCAGGCTCTCCAATACATCTTCTGAAATCTAGGTGGAGGCTGCCACACTTGAGGGAGCACAGGTGGAAGAAGGGAGACCAGTTAGAAGGCTGTTTCAGTAATCTGAGAGGAAAGGCTGATAGCTTGGACCAGAGAGCGAGCAGTAGAAGGTGTAAAAATTGGTCAAGGAGACACAGGGAAGTAGCAGAGCCCAGGAGAGGAGCCACATCACAAGTGCTGAATCAAAGTAAAATTGATTATAAAATATAAAAGAAAATCCAGGCTCAGTGTGTCTGAAACCCTGGGAGCTCACTAAGATCAACCCCACTTGAAATCTCCAGATAGAAAGATGAATGTCCCCTCAGAAGCCCTCTTAATCTCTTTGTATACCTTGAATTTGTCACAAGTGAAAATGAGATTTTGAGGGAAGAGGGACCTTCACTATCCTGAAGCCCTGTGAGATTGGAATTTGAATATTGCCAGCCGCTTTCCCCTGCTGAACACTTCTAAAAAGGAGACAAAAATGTGGTTCTGCAGAGCCTTGCTTGAGCATTATTATGCATTGAGTCTGTGAGGTCTAGGAATGACAAGACAGAACACATGCAGTGGGCAGAAGTGGGGAGAGCTCTGAACAGACTCTTCTAAATGCCAGTGTGATTTGCTGTGAAAGCTCCTAATTGCAAGACAGACCTGTGTACACTGGAGGAGGAACATCAGCCACCAGATGGCACCATCTCCCCTGAAATGCCCCATGGTACCAAAGCCACAAGGATGCAGTACTCCCCAGGCTTCTTGGCAGGCTAGAGAGGAGAGTTGAAATCATTATTATCTCTCTAAAGTCAGGTGTCTAGAGCCCCAAATGCCCCATGGTACCAAAGCCACAAGGATGCAGTACTCCCCAGGCTTCTTGGCAGGCTAGAGAGGAGAGTTGAAATCATTATTATCTCTCTAAAGTCAGGTGTCTAGAGCACCAGAGGCAAGAGCTGATGTGGTTCTGTCTGTTCTTAGGCAATTCTTCAGGCTCTCCTGGCACGAAATCATTATTATCTCTCTAAAGTCAGGTGTCTAGAGCCCCAGAGGCAAGAGCTGATGTGGTTCTGTCTGTTCTTAGGCAATTCTTCAGGCTCTCCTGGCATGGGACGAAGGAAGGAATCTGTTCTTTCCAACCAAGCTCCCACCAGAATTTAATGCAGTTCTTAATCCCTACAGCAGTCTGGTGAGACTTCTGAATTCCTTCTCAGCATTGTGTTTTTAAATGCGTAAAATAGAATACATAGGATTACAAAGGAAGCCAGTTATATTTAAATGTGGTAATCAGAATATTTAAGAAAATGTGTGATAGTAAGATTCAGGGGCAGGGCTCCTATCCATTGTAATTTGGAAAAAGCAATGAGCAAAACCAGTATTTCAAGATATCTGCAACTACTGTCATGTGATATTTATAGCCTATAATCATGTTTGATAAATTGCTTAATTTTAGTTAGAAGATAGAGAAAATAAACATGTATTTTCTTTTCCTTTCTCCTCTCTCTCCCCCTCCTTCCCTTTTTCATTTAAAAAACTTTTTTTTTTTTTTTTTTTTTTAAAGCTGTTTCAGTTCATGGACTTGAATTCTGTCTGTAAACCTCTGGAATACTGGAAGATCCTAGGTTAATAATCCTTTGTTCAGTGCCTTTTTAATGAATCTAACACATTTTATCAAATGAAGGAAGTAAAACTTCACTCAAGCTGGCCAGGCTCAAGTTAAAGAACAAATGACTTAATTACAGAGATCAGACAATCCGCCCTCGGCTATTTTTTCCCCCAAACCCTCCCGTTGGCAGCCACAATTCTTCCTCTGCTAGTCTTCCTTTCCTGCCACACCTCTAAAGCAAGAGGATTTCTTTGCATCTTCTTTTCCTCGAGTCCATCCTTTCTTCTTCGGTAGCTGAAGCCAAAGCCACTTCTTGGGCTCTCTTTGCTCCTCTCTTTTTCCTTTATCCAAATTCAAGATGAGCCTCAGTTGACTCTCAGAAATACCACTCAGTCATTTGTCCTTTGCTTTTCTTTCCCTTTGTTCTCCCTCCAGACGGGGAGGAGGAAGAGAGAGGACGTGGCAACTGTTAAAAGCCAGCAAGGCCCAATAGTGAAGAGTAACAGAAAACATGGTAGCTTTTGAATCTCCACATCATTCTACGTAAAATATCCCTTCCCTTTCTCCTATTCTTCTCTATCCCGTACATTGCTCTTTTTCCCCATAGCTCTTATCCTTATCTGAAATTATTTATTTGTGTTTTTACTTTATTATTGTCTGTTTTCCCCACTAAAATGCAAGCTACTTGAGGGCAGGGATTTGTCTTTTTTGCTTTAATCTCTCGTAGTGCCCAGAACAAGATTGGGTGTGTAGTAGATGCTCAAGTAATATTTGTTAAAGGGATGAACCAGATTGGAATGAAATGGGAGTGCAAATAACTCTTGAATTTCAAATTTTCAGTCTTTTTTTCACCATTGTATTCTATTGACTCTAAAAGTACAAAAATACCAACAGTGAGTTGCATGGGCTGATTTTAATGGAGTGTAGTGGTAGTCTGTAAAAAAGGTAGGTGACTTTTTAAGAGTTTGAGGAGTAAAATAGAGAATCAGCTTCAGTAATTATAAATAATATAATATGTTTAAATATATTAATTTTACGTAAATATATTTTACCTGAACATTTAATGAAAACAAATGTTTTCTTCTTTTATTTGGAATTATGAAAAACCTCTGTATTTCATACTATCTCTCTACAAAATGCTTGATGTGGGTCATGAGTATATTTCTATTAAATGTGAAATAGAATATATATATATAACTAAATCCTAGAGAGTGGGATAAACAATATATAAATATATAAGAGAGGAGAGAGATAATATATTGCTTAACTTTCGGTAGTACAAATAAAAATTGGTACTTTTATTAATAATTTAATTTCTTTGTAAATTCTCTTACTTTCTCATTATGCAGAAGATGGGTAAAGAAGGATATTTAATCATTTTCCCTTTGTGCCTGATGGCCCAGGCAAATCGAGGTGTAGTTTACTGAAGGAACATGCAAATAAGATCACTGAATTAATGTTGATGGGAATGGGTAACAGAAGACTGTAAGTAGAAAATTCACAATTTTCTAAGAAAGGCAGAAAATAAATTTGACAGGCTGCAGGTTGGGGAGCTTAGTCACAGTTCCCGAGTGTACCAGCCTGTCAAGCTGTTAAGAGACACTGTTGCCAGTAGGTGGAGCCAGCAAGCAGTCATCAAGGACAAATCCCAGCGCAGCCACTTGATTTTCTTTCTTTCTTTTTTTTTTTTTCTGGAGCTTACTAGACTGGACTGGCACAACAAGACCATGGGTGAATCCTCTGAAGGATGTTTGAGGAATTTGCTAATGGCATACTTCCTGACAAGTGGAGAGATGTGGGCTAAGCGCAAATTAGATGAATTCAGAGCATTTGAAAAATAAAAGAACTGGCCATTCTCGTACCTAAACAATTTGTAAGATATGCCATCCTGTCCTTCTTTCTATGAGCAACCAGTCTTCTAGACTCGCACTGGCATATGAACATGCTTTCATCCAATGGTTTAATAAGAATGGGAGGGTTGGTTTGGGCAATTTGGGGCTACTTTGAATGAAGTAGTATAATGTCTAGAATAAAAGAGGCTTATTCTCTGGATGAGGCAGATCACCTGGAAAGCTGTACTTAGTTTGGAATAGCACATTTTAAAAGTAGATACGGACAAATTGGACCACTTCAAGAAGCGTTGCAAAGATGCCGAAGACTTGGGATATGTATAGGAAAAGACCTGGGGTGTTTAAACATGAGGAGAAGCCAGGGTCATGGGAGGCAGGAAGGGGTGGGAGGGAGTCAAGCACGTTGCTCAGGTCTTGAAGCTGACAAATAGAAGACTGGACAGTCGGAACAATGTGTACAGTCATCGGGCCCCAGACGAAGAGATACTAAGACAAAGAGATGTTGCTAGGAGGTAGTGAGTGCTCATTTCCCAGAAGTCTTCAAGCCTAGACAGGCTCTCGCACCACTTTTTATGGATTTGGGGGAAGAAGGCTCAAGTATTAGATGAGGTCAAAGGTTATCATATGCTAATCTAGGGGATGGTGACAGCCTATTGGAACATTTTCACTAAGTCCCTGGAAAGATATAGGCAACATGGTTCATAAATCTAAATTTATTCAGCTTAAAGGACTATTAATTGTTCTGATATTACTTACTTCTTTGTGAGGGTGATAAGCCATTTCTTTCTATGAAATCATTGTTAATGATAGATTGTAGTAGGTTTTTAAATATACCTTACCTGGCAAAACAAAAAGTTTGACAACCTTCTATTGAACTAATTTTTTTTGAAACATAATGAAAAAAACCCCTGAAATTAAAAAAAGAAAAAACAACCAAAAACAAAGGGCTACTTATCTTAGTGATCTCTAAGGCTCCTTCTAATCCTGAGATTCTATGATTCTAGAAACTAGTAATTTGGCATCGTTAAGGAATACGATTCCCTTAAACTCGATTTATCTTCCCAGTGAGCCTGGAATGGTACTAGCCCGTGTTAGACCCTCCCTTGTGTTGCCCACTCACTTTATGCTCATCACTTCCTGGCTTTTGCTCACACTTTACCATAGAAGTGTGCACCCTAAACACTACAGTTTAGATTTTGCCTCTATTTGGACTTTATAAAAATGGAATCATAGACAATGTGTCCCTTTGTACTCATCTTCTCTTGCTCAACATTTAAGAAAAAAAGATTGATCCAGATTGTTGTGCGTAGCTTTTATTTTGTGGCTGAATATAGCTAGAATATAGCACAATTTATCAATTTTACTTTGATGAAAACCTTTTTAAGTTTTTGCTACTTTGAATAATGCTACCCTGAGCATTCTTATTCATGTTCCCTCATGCAGAGTGGAGAAGAATTGATGTAAGTTGAATATTTTATACAACATTTCAGTACAACCTTTATGAAAATCAAATAACCTTTCCATGCACAATCACTGACCCAGTCCTTGCCCAGGAGGGACCCATGATGGAAAGACTTTCAACCTGTGAACAAAACCCAGAAACAAACATCCAAAGGTATCATGTACGTTGTTTGAAGTACGAAGAGGTCATTGATCAATTTGCCTATTTTTCCCCCTACTTCAGAGATGTCTGCCTGAATTGGATCTCTTCTTTTTTTAATGCCAAGTTAAAAAAAAATATCTGGAAAAAAATTAGACATATAACATAAAGCTGCATAAAATATAGATACGCAGCTTAATGAATTAGTGTAAAGTGACCATATAGGGAATAACTACCATCCACGCCAAGAAATACATTTTCAGCACCCTAAACGTCCCCACGGGTCCCTCCCAATCACAGTTCCCTCTCACGCCTTTTTATGCTCACCCTTTTCTTGTTTTTCTTTTACCATGTGAGTGTGCATCCCATACCTTGGTTTTTACCATTTCGACCTTTGTAAAAATGAAATTGTAGAGAAACATTTTACCTACCTTCCATTGTTCAACGTTTTAAAAAAGATATTTATTGATATTGTTGTGTGCAGCTGTTGTTCACTGATTTTTGTTTCCATATGGAATGCGATTATATAAATTTATGTATCAACTTTACTTTGATGGTCATGTTTCCCAGTCTTTTGCTATTATGAGCATGTTACTCTTGATATTCTTCTACGTGTCTCCTGAGGCACCTACGCAGACATTTTCTAGAGTACATATCTAGGAGTAAGATTGCTAGAGCCAGAGGAATGCAGATCTAAAGCTTCGCTAGATAATGACAAATTCTTTTCCAGCGTGGATATACAAATTTATGCCCCTACCAACAATGCATGTGAGTTCTCATTGCTCCATGTTCTCAATTACACTTGACATTGCCAAACTTTTAAAATTCATCCAATCTAGAGCATGTATGGTCACATCTCATTGTGGCTTTGATTTTTATTTCCCTCTGTATTAATGAAGGCGAGCACATTTTTATTTGGATTCCCGCATGTGTTAAGTACCTAAGTCTTTTATTCATGGTTTCTACTGAGTTTCCATTTTCTAATCGTATACAAGTATTCTTCATAAATTCTGGATAGAATCCCTTTTTCAGCTACAAGTGTTGTGGATATCTTTTCTCACTCTATGGTTTGCATTTTCATTCTTTAATGGTGTTTTTTGATGAGCAAAAGTTTTAATTTTAACATAGTCTGATTTATCAATCTGTTCCTTTATTTGTGGTCTCTGCGTTCTGTTTGATATTTTCTTTTTTTTTTTTTCCTTTTTGTCTTTTTTTCCGTGTCCGGCAACGGATCGCAACCCTCAGTGTCGCGCCTGTACCGGACCGGGACCGGCAACAGGATCGCAACCCTCAGCGTTGCACCCCCACCTCGCTCAGCCAGTGAGCGGGAACCAGTCTGTATGTGGGATCCGAACCCTTGGCGGGAGCGCCGCTGCGCTCCCAAGCGGCGCACTGTAGCAGTGCACCACCAGGCCGGCCCCTGTTTGATATTTTCATATCCCAAGATTACAAAGATATTCTAGTACATTGTCTTCTAAAAGACATTGTTTTGCTTTTCACATTTAAATCTTTAATTTCCTTTAATTGATCTTTGTGCATGGTTTGAAGTAGGAATCAAGACCCACCCCTCCTTCCTTCCTCCCTTCCTTCTTGTTTTCACTTAAGGATATTCAATTATTACAGCACCATTTATTAAACAAGACTATCTTTTCCCTATGACTTTGCAGTAGTGCCTTAATTATAAATTAAGTAATTGATTATGCATGAACCTATGTCTGGGTTTTCTATTTTGTACCATTCTATACTTGCACCAATATCTCCCTGCCTTAATGTTTATAGTAGTATAAATTGTCTTGATATCTGATAGAGCAAGTTCTCCCATCTTGGGAGACACTTCGGGAGTGTCCTGGCTATTAAAACATAGATTTATTTAGTTTCATTTCTTTCTCTCCTCCCTCTTCCCATTGTTTGCTCCTAGGAAGTCTTTTTATACAAATCTGTTTTATAACAACACACTTGCATAAGTAATTCCTGCTACTTTCAGGCTCAGAAGATTTGAATTATAAAAAATTATCCACTTTTGAATTTTTTCAGTAAAAAATAATTTTTCTACTTTTTTAATAGGGTGGAAAAGAGAATAGAGAATAACTCTCCTTAATGTATTAGCATCTCATTTATAAATGAACTCAACAGATCATTCAAACTAACTTTACATTTCATGTGAATTTGAACAAGGTGACATAGAACAGCAGAGTGCCAGAGTGCTACTGTGTCCTCACCTCGAGCATGCCTACGCCAGACTCTTTGTTAGTCCCAGTCACCTCCTACTTCTCTCCTTCCAACTCTTTCTCTCCTGCTTGGTAATGTTTGGCCTCTTTTCTCTACGTACCCAGTGCACACATGTCTTCTTGTCTAAATTTTCTACCAAGCTCCTGTTTCAGGTATTACACTAAAATCTGTACCACCAATAAAGTCCACAACTCTCCCAATGATATTTATGTTTAAACAATCATCAAAGACATCCAACAGAATTTTTTTTTCTTCCAAATTTTATTTTATTTTATCAGTATACAATGTGGTTGATTATTGTGGCCAATTACCAAAACCTCCCTCCCTCCCAACAATGTCCTTTCTGTTTCCCTGTCATATCATCTTCAAGGAATTGTAATTGTTATGTCTTCTTCCCTCCCCCCGCCCCAGTTTTTTGTGTATTTATTTATTTATTTTTAGCTCCCACAAATAAGTGAGAACATGTGATACCAACAGAATTTTATAAGCTCGAAATAGTATTTGTACACTAACTTTATATAAGGGTACTTCAAAAAGTTTGTGGAAAATAGAATTAAAAGATAATGCAACTCTTTCCATGCACTGTTTGAAGTACCCTGTATAAGTATATTGATATAATTTAGCTTTAGGAAAAATGGGGTAAAATTTGCAGAAGAAAGAGTCTGTGCTCTTCTCTGAGTTACCTATAAGAATGCTACACTTCATTGTACAACTTGAACATTCCCAAGGAAATCTTGATAGGTAAAAGAAATACAAAGATTAGGCATCTTATTCTCTCGAACAGTGTTCCAGAAGACAAGAAATCCCATGAGGCCAGGTGGCAAAGAAGCTTTAAATATAAATTATATTAATGAACTTGAGCATGTAAACATTTCTAACAATAAGGAGGGAGTGATGGGGAGCAACTACGAAGGGAAGATTTGATTAATGATATATTGATGATGTCAAGAGTGACATGTAAGAACAGTAACCATGAATTTCAGTCAGAGTTGCTACTTTTTGATTCTAAGTACAGTCCTTTCTAAATCCTTCAGCCCTACGTAGCATGTTCTGGTAATGAGCTTATTCTCTCTGAGTATCCTTATCTATTGGAACCTTCTTCTTCTAGCCCCTTCCCAACAAGGATCTAAGTAAAGTGACAAAAAATTCGTGGAAGGAAGCCCAGGCACAAGCTTGAGACGACCTGGAGGAAGTGAGGTTCTTCCTGGTGTTGCTGAAGCCACAGCACAAAGACCCTCGTCCTGAGGGCTGCTTCACTGTACTCTGTTTAGGTCACCCCTGTGTTTGGCCACCGATGTTAGTCTGCCCCGTCTTTCACTGGTCCTTTCACATAAGTTTGGAGGCCAACAAGAGTCTTCAGGGGAAGGTTGAACTACAGGAAAGCTGGAGAAAACACATTTTGCAGATGTTCTTTCCATTTTAACCATAAAGCCCACATCTGCCCACTCTTGCATATTGTTTAACTGACAGCTGTTGTTCACTTCCTTCCTTCCTCTCCACAGAGCATAAACCACCAGCTTCCAAGTTGCCACGTAACAACTGGATTTGAAAAATTTAACTAGAAAATCAACTATGTAACCATTAAGAAAAGTTCATAGTATTTCAGGAAATGGATGCCAGACTCATCCGAATGCCTACAACTAAAGATCTGAGAAGTCTATGGCAAGTGTGCTGGTAAATAGAAAGGCTTTATTAAAAGCCTTTAGCTTTGAGTCCATTTGACTGCTGGTAACCAGAGGACAGGTCTGAGTGGCCTAAATGGATGAGGAGTATATTTTTTGATATATAAGAAGATCCAGAGGTGAGCAGAACAAGGCGTGTGTGGTGACCACTGTCATCAGGAGTGCAGGCTTCTTTCTGCCTCACCTTCCAGAAGGCACCTGCTCTTCTTGTAGCTTATCAAAGCCTGAGTGAAATGAACAGTTACAGTGAGTTCCCGAGTGGGAGAATGGAGAGACTCTGCCTTTGAGGGCAACAAGGGAGGAGAGGAGGTAAAGGGGATTTCTTCTGAAAGAGCAGAGGTGGGAAGTCAATGGATGCCACAGATTTTTGCACACATCTCTATATGGATTTCCAGACTACTAGTAGATCAAAAGGATCTTGATTCATGTTTTACAATTGCTCTCCAGAGGGGTTGTAAAGCAGCAATCTATGAGACTGCCTGTCTCCCAGCCCCTCCTTGGTAACTCTTGGCCTCTTTTTTCTACATACCCAGTGCACTTACGCCTTCTCCTCTAAGTTCCCTGTCAAGCCCCAGTTTCATGGACTCCACTAAAATCTGATCACTGAGAAAGCTCATAACACCTCAGTGGTATTTGTATTAAACAATCTTCCAAGGCATCCAAAACTGATCGTTGTAATTGTTTTACATCTTTTCCAATTTGGGATTAAAAATAATCTTTCATTGCTTTATTTTATACTTGTTTGTTACTAGTAAGTTGGATTTTTTCATGTTTATTAACCTTTTGCATTTCTACTGGGAATTTTTGCTTGTATCTGTTGCATATTTAAAAATTGGAATGTTAGGGTTTTATTTTTCAATTTACACAGGTTCTTTATGTGTTAACAATATCGGTCATCATCTATCATATTTGTACAAAATGATCTTCCAACTCTTGTTTCATACATCTAACCTCTTCCCTTATTACAGGCATTGTTTGTGTCCATTTTGAATTCTTGTTCCCACAATCCTACTTTAGGTGGAATATGAAGGGCTCATCCGTGTGAGTTCAGGGGAGTTGGAGGGGAGGGGTGGGATGAGACCCAGGATGGCACCCTGGGAACCACATGACCACTGTTGATCTTTGTGGTCTGATGCCATCTTACCAGGCAACTGCTCTGGTCAGTGTTGTACCTTTAAAAACCTAGGGATTAGTGGCCCTGAGGGGAGGAAATCTCCTCCATAGGTTGCCAGCAATCCCTCTGGGATGGGAAGAGGAGGAGAGGAGTGAATACTCCAGGACTGCTCAGCCCTGCACCTCTTTTCATTCAGCGCCTTACCCATGCAAGGCTTGATGCTGTGTTTGTATCACCCTGTAGAAACAGGCAGAGGGAGTCTGGGCAATTGCTGGGATTTTAGCTGCAAAGGATCAGCTAAAAGGTCAGTGATTGCCCCATGTGCCTATGGGAGAGGCACATGCAGAATTTAATACATGTTCTTCCAACTTCTCTTTTCACTGTTACCTCAGGTCACCCTCCCTCTCAGCTGCAGCCACCCCCCATCCTAGCACAAAACAAGACAACCTTGGGCACCTCACATTTTTATCACTAGTTTCTACAGTCTGTGTTTCCTCTTGGTTCTAGAGTGTCTCCAGGGTTGACTTTGGAGGAAGGAGCTAGAAGTCTAGGTAGTTAGTTGTATTAGTTTCCTAGTGCTACTGTCCCAAATTGCCACAAACTGGGTGACTAAACACAGAAATATATTCTCTTACAGTTCTAGAGGCCAGAAGTGCAAAATCAAGGTGTTCTGGAGGATCTGAGGGAAAATCCATTCCATGCCTCTCTTCTATTTTCTGGTGTTTGCTGGCAATCCGTGGTGCTCCTGGGCTTCAGATCTGTGGCTCCAAGCCTTGCCTCTGTCTTCATGGTGTCTTTTCCCCCATGTCTGTGTCTTCTCTTCTTATAAGGTTATTTGTCATTGGATTTGTGGCCCACCTGGATAATCCAGGCTGATCTCATCTTGAGATCCTCATATTATATCTGCAAAGACCCTTTTTCCAAATAAGTTCGCCTTCACTGCATCCAGGTAGACACATCTTTCTCGGGGCTGCCATTCAGGTCACTACAGCCATCTCAGTGGGAGCTGAAAATGAGAAGGCAGCTGGTTTACCTGTGTGTGCTTTCATCAATCCATCCCAGCAGGGCATTTGTGCTACCCTGATATCAACTTTGCCTATTGTGAGACATGCAGTCTTGAACTCAGGGGCCAACTTCCCCTGGTAGTCACCAAAAAGTCCCTCTTTCTCTCTGAAGTCTCCAGGAGGTCATAAGAACTCTTGTTCAGGAGACATTTCTCAGTCTGGCTTGCAGGAAAGCCACACATTTGTCCCAGGTCCTTTGACCTTCTCTCTCTTCTGTTAACCTTAATAGAGACTTAATAGAGACTTAATAGACATGCCTAGCAGGGCCAGACTATATAAAAATCTATAAGCCATTAACCATAGCTATATTTTTCAATATAGCTGAGAATCAATCCTCACACTTGCCTTCAAATCATGCTGGGCTTCAGAAGTGACCTGAAAAGTGATAGTCTGTGGCTGGGCTTGTGATCAGAGGGGGTTGCCAGGAGCAATCAACTCCCTAGAGTTCACAAATCATCTGACCCTCAGGAGAAGGCTCTAGGCTTAACCTTAGGAGAATGATTCGTCAGGAGTTGAGAAGACCATTTCTTAACACGGAGAGGAAATGAAGGCCCAGGAAGGATTTAACAGGGAATTAGTAATGACCACGCTCCTGAAGTAACGGCTTTGAAAACCCCGAGTTTTGCTTTTCTAAACGGTGGCGGGTTGCATTATGTCTATTGATCTTCCCGAGCTTTTGCAGCCTGTAAATGATGAGCCTTTTAGCGCACTCCATGACTGAAGGGCACACAACTGTGAGAACAGCTCATTTCATTTTTTTTGATTTATACAAAAGATGCTGTAGCCCAAGCCCTCTAGGCACCCATCTCAATACATAAATATGCCAATTAAGCTAAATGGAGATCCTGCAGGTTAAAAGTGCCTCATAAAAGAAGGAGGCCTTTCCAAAGCCAGAAAGTTTATCCACAGAGGAAATGCCAAATCAACAAAAGTGGGTTTGTGCCAGACCATGAAGGTCAAAAACATCAAGGCTGCTGAGATCCAAAAAAGAAGAGCAAAATAATTTTCCCCAAAGAAACTGGGAAAAAATACCTTTAAGACATGAATTCAGGATTTTCACCAACTGCTATTAGAAATTTTTTTTTCCTTGCAATTTCCTGGGAAGGGGAGGAATCAATTTTTTGTGGGGGGAGGGGGGTTGGGAAGGGGAAGAATCAGTCCTAGAGCTGAATTCACACCAAGAGTGTCTCAGAGACCCACCAAATGTCACAACAGCGGGTGTGGACAAAACGGGGTCAGGTATGCTACAAGCACAATATGACTTGCTACTCAATCATGGTCCATCACACTTATGCTCAGGAGCCTGAGCCTCCGCATCATCTTGGAGCTTGCTAAAAATAGAGAATCTCAGACCCCACCCCAGATTAAGTTAGTGAGAGTCTGCATCTTGGCATGATCCCCAGGTGATTCTCATGCACATTAAAGTGAAGAAGCCCTGATCAGTCTGATATTCATTATCCTGTGCCTGCAAAACTTAGACTATTTCTGCCTAATCAGTAGCACTGAGAGAGTGGGGATCTGAATCCAGGGAATGGGCTGAGGGAAACAGATAAGTAGGTTTTCATCCAGCCGTTAGTCAACTTGAGTGTAAGAATCTCCAAAGACACTCCTGAAGGGATTTAAATACTCATCATTGTACACCTCCAAATCTTTGATGATCAGATTTCGACCAAAAACTGGTCTTTAGGGTCTTCTACTAAGACCTTATTTGAGATCTCATACAATTGGAGAGCACTAAGAAAAGGTTTGGCGGTTCAGAGACACAGATAATAGCAAATGAAAAGATTTTTACCTTATGCTCTTGGCCCTTAGATGTACTTTTATGGGCTGAAAACATTGTATAATCCTCTCAATTTTCTCCCCACTACTACTGCCAAAAAGGCCACAGACCCAACAATGCCACCGTTATCAAAATAGTTTAATCAAACCCCAAGCATCTTCACTCACTCACTCGGTTGCTCCCTCAGTCATTGACTCAGCGAGCAGTTATTAATCATCTATTTGACATAAACGTGTTGCCCTCGGGTTGCTGTGCCTCTTCTCTACTTTCTTTTCCTGCCAAACTTTACACAAAGTCATCAATAACTGCCTCCATTTCCTTAAGACAGTGCTCTCTTTATTTCTCTGTCCCCTGTGTCTATCCCTACTTCTTTGCAGATCCAAGCCTTGAAAGTCCCTTGTATCTCTTTGCTAAATGCAGGACAGAGATTCCTGACCATCCACTAGGAAACAGGAACTAAGGGTAACACCCTTTCCATGGCTTCCACGACAGTGCATTATATATGCCCTCTCACTCACTCCTGCAACTTTTAGCTGTTCATCTTCTCCAGGTAGAAGGGGCAATCACAGACTTTTCCATTTCCATCCACAGACTGATAATAGCTACCACTTTTGAGTAAAGTATGGGGGCAGGCACTGTGGTGGGCGTTTAACTTACATTATCGGTTAAATTCAGAACATACCATCAAGTATCATGTCTCATTCCCATTTTAAAGAAAAGAAACTCAAGGCAAGAAGGAGTTAAATAACTTACCCAAGGTTATGGAGTGGGTTAGTGGGGAGCCAATTACCTCCCAAATATAACCAGCAAGACCTGCTGCCTTCTGGGGGAATCCAGAATTGTGGGAGCTGGAAGTACCGATCAAACCCTCAGGACAAGAGGAATCCTATACGGATGGAGTGCTTGATGGAGCAGGCTGGAGAGAGGCTGCACCACAGTGGGGACAAATAGAAGAGTCACAGTCAGAACTGCTAAGCTGATGGAGCAAGGCGAAGGGAAGGGAGCTGCTTTATGGAAGAGTAGCATCAGTTGAAGAGAAGCTTAGGTCTAGAGACAAAGTTACTCATTTTTCCTATAAGCTCTTGACCCCAAGTTACCAATTTTCACAAAGGTATTATCACAGTTTGGTTCAGTCCAGTGAACACTACTGTGAGCTTTTTCTGTGCCTGATGCTGTCAAGGGGAAAGGGGTAGAATCACATCAAGTTAACCACCCACACTTTGATTATCAGGGAGATGTGGTTTCCAAGCCAGGCTGTACCACACACTTGCTATATGGCCTTGTACAAGTTACTTACATCTTTGAATCTCAGTCTTCTCATCTGTAAATGGGGATAATAATGGTTCCTCACTCATTCGAGTGATGCAATTTGTAAAGATATCATGCTCAAGAAGTACTTACTACACAGAAAGCCTCCCTAAAATGTTTGATGGGCTGGAGGCTGGGGAGGAAGGGGAACAAGACACAGTCTTTGCTTTCAAGCTCTTATAGTGGGGTGAGGGAGTGTAGAAAATAGGTCTTCAACTGGATGATTTAATCATTTAAGTCATCATGGGATTCTCATGGAGAAGCATTTGTTGGGTAAACATGTGAAGTGTTGGATTCTGTATCACACAGAGTGGCAGAATGAGAAAAAAGGGTGGAAATTGTGGGGAAGCAGATTTAACCTCCCCACAAGTAATGACTTTCTAATAGTAAGAATTATCCAACAGCAATGAAGGAATGCATTTCCCAACCCTGGGTTAACTAAATCAAAATGAATGGGCCCCAGCAGGAAATGATGCAAAAAAGCATTTAGAAGAATTTATGTTTTTTTACTCCTCACCATCTGGCCGACCCTTACATACATAAGGGGCACCCTTCTCCTCTTTTCTTTTGTCCACTCCTACTGGCCACTGTCTGACTTCTCTCTTTGTCTGAGGTCTCTCTTTTGAGCTCCAGTCTCATGTATCCTATTGCTGGTTGAACTTGGATGGCTCCAATTCCTCAAGTCCCAAACAGAACCTGTGATCTTCTTCCACAAAACCTGGTCCTTCTCCAATTTCTGAGCAAGGACTCAAAGGCATTTTGTAGTCATGTCACTTTCAAAGGACTTTCCTGATGCGTGACAAGGGAAAAGTGAGAGAAGGTACTGTCAGTAGAGGGAGATGTCAGATAAGAAAAAGAATCTCACAGGCCTTGTCACACTTGTAAATCTTTTTTTTTTAACTAAAAAAAAAAGGTTTTAAAATTTGCTATTTTTCGAGCTCTGAAAAAAATAATGTTGCTGTTTTATAACCTCTGACAAAGTTTTTTCTATGGCTGGGTGGGTTCCATCTGTTAATTTGCCTTATGCAAGTGAAGTGATTTTTGCATTTGGGTTTTAACGTATACAGCACTCACAAACACACATATTCAGCCTGCCTTCCCCCTGCCACCCACTGCATGTTGGGGACGCCCCACAAAGCCCAACTGGGTGTGGCTGAGTCCAAGCAAGACACAACTAGAGAGGCAGTGGAGAGGTCAAACCCAGGTTGAGCAAGATGCTCACTCCGGTTATGTGCATCACAGCAGTCACACACAGTCCCTTAAACAGCACAGCGACCTAGGCACAGCAAGTATGAGTGGTCAGCTCCACTCTTGGCTCTATTTTGCCTCCATCCTTATATTTCTGTGTTACTTTGCCCAATTATAGTTTATACAGTGTCATCATATGCAATTTATCCTTGAAAACGACCTTAAATCTTTTTGGAAAAAAAGCAGGATAGATGGATAGATGGGTGGGTATGTGGATAGACAGTTAAATAGATAGACAGTCTTCACAGCCACCTGGGAAAAGAGATATGGATAAATCTAGTATTTCCATTCATTCTATTTAAATTTCCCTCTCCTCTTTTGTTCCTCTAATTCAACTGCTGTTTGCATTTATTCTCCTCTCCTGCCTCCTGTGCCTATCCCTGTTTCTCACCTCATCTCTGGGCCAGGATAGGGTTTGGGGTGACTGCAGGCTCAACACTATTACAACTTCCCAGAGAAAGCCCCTCAAGCATCTTTCAGGAATGCTGGGCCAGTACTAATCCCCTGGCTAATTTCATGTTCTCATTCCATTCCCTTGCTCACCCTGTTCCTCATTCTGGAAAGCTCACCTCCACCTTGTGTCGTGCTAAGGATGGCTTGAGTCTCATTTTCTCCAAGAATTGAGGTCAATTTTCATTTGAGGCATTTGGATATAACTGTCATAAAATGGATAAGAATTTTGCAGGTTGGGGAGTCTCAAGAAGAGAACTGTCAGAGACGAAAGAATTCCAAGTGCTTGCTTCTGGTGGAAGGGTCATGTTCTGGGAACTTCCTGTGGTCCAGGAATAAGGTGATAATGCCCATGCATGCACACACACACACCACACTATCAGATTCATCACATTTTAGTCATGCCATTAACCTCACATATTCCTGCATGTTTATTCTCAAGGGGGAGAATCATCTTCAACAATTCAGCTCTCACTTTCTCATCAGGACATGGCTTCATACTAGAGGAGTTGATGAAAAACAAAAGCCTACAACCAGTTCAGCAGTGGAGCCTCATTGCATTCTAAGGAAGAGAACTTTCATGCAGTAAACATGTATTGAGTACATACTGCATGCAAGGTATTAATGTATACCTAACAGGTAAATGGAGTGAGGGTGGGGGTAAACATATGAACATGTGTGCAAGCCAGTCCCTTAAGACTCTCCAGGGAAAGCACCATAAAAAAAGTTTATTCAAAATTGGCCAATCAAAATCGCCAAATGCAGCAAATCATGATTTTGCTTGGCATTCATTGCTATCACATTAATCAAGCTGAATTCTTTCTTGATGTATATGCATATATTGTGCAATTCAGCCTCTGACTCAAAAGACAACTATGAGTACCAGTTCTCCAGGAAACGCAGTTATCATCAATCAAATCCATTACTGAGTCATCAACAGCTAGGAAAATATTTATTTCCAAGCCACTGGAAGAAGGAGCAGGCTGGACAGGAAGCCAGTAAGCACTTTTCAGGGAAAAGTATGAGAAGCATTAAATTGGGGGATCATTGGTGATGAATGTCAGACAACGCTCCCCTAGGATGTGGCTATAAAAGATCCTGGGCAGAGAAACGTAAAATATACTGCTAATTTTCTTTTGGTTTATCTGCAGTTGCTATAGTTTAATACATAGGTATGTATTACTTATGTAATAAGCAAAAGAACCAACAACCAACTCTGGCCACACAGCAGTTCAACAGCCCTCCATCACGAATGCCTTGTGATAGGACTTCATTCTGGCTTGACTCCCCTCCAGGACGTGTCTATCCCCTGAAATGGCAATGTTTTCATTTCAGTTGCTCTGGGTTTGGCAATGGTCATTCTCACTCTTTTGTGCTTAGCTCTACGGTCTGCTTGTCTGCTTTGATATCCCTTTTGTAAGAACCTGTCTGTTTCCTGCCTGTTTCTCAGCTTAGGTAGTAAAATAATACAGTCTTGTTCTCTCCCTGAAGCCACCATCGCTCCCCATCATATCACGACAGTGTGCATAAAAGTGCTTCATGAACAGTAAAGCAATATACAAATGTTAATTGATAAGTAGCTGTTCTAAGTATCTCAGGTTGATTTCCAATTACAACTTCTGTTATCAGGTCAAATATGAAAGGAAATTGCCTTCCTGGCTTCTCTGATGATGGAGCCATTCAGGCACAATGCTGTTATGACAGCTGGGAATCATTGAAAATGAACTTCACTTCACTTGGCATGTCACACGGTCATTTAAAAAACTGGGTTCTATTTTTTTTTTATATTAGAATTGGTTCACATTCAAGAGGCACATGTCCCCTGCTGCAAAAGAGACTTAGGCAAGCAGCCAGAGGTGGGACATCAAACCAGGAGCATGGGGACCTGGATACAGGATAAACCCTGATGGTGGCATCGCATGAATGGTCAGCCAGAAGGGGAAGCATTTGCAATACAAGGCCGATTTTGACAGGGGACAGGTGGTGGTCCTGGCAGGTGATTAACTTCAGAGAGAGCCAGCCAAAGACGCGTGCATGTGCTGGCAGGAGGGCAGGGCCTTCCCAGAAGTACTGGAAGGGTGGAGAGGACGGTGAGCAAAAACGTCAGTGATGGCCAGGTTCCATGTCATCCTTGCTTAGGCACAGATGTGCCATCTCCTACTTTTCTTCCCCAGGTACCCTCAACCCCCTCATAGGCCAACCCCATTCAACAGACACTCTCGGACACATGAGAACTAATTTAGATGCTATTTATCATCCTTACTACCTAATAAACAACTGCTTTCCCAAAATGTATTTATCATGAATTCCATAGCTGTTAGGCAAAGCTACAAAAATCCACTTTTCTCCAAGATGCCAAATTCCTAGCTTTGTAGATGCAGAATACTACATAGGGTATAATACCATGTGTACCAAACTGTGAAGAGAGGGATGAATGTATATGTATTTGCATGTACAGATGGAAGAATGGACAAGAAACTGATGGCACTGGTTTACTCTGGGGAAGTGAACTGGAGGGCTAGGGGACAGTGGTCAGAGTAAGGCATTGCTGTTCATCCTTTTTACTTTCTGAATTTTGAACTGGATGAATATATTGACAGTTCAAAAGTTAAGTTCCCAGCACTGTGACCGTCTGCCACCTTGCTTGTGATGGTTGATGATGTGAGGGCCCTGAGTTTCTTACCATCACCACTCAACTTCTTGATGGTCATGCTTTTTGGTGACCCGGCATTGTCATTGGCTGCCATCAAGTACATAAAACTTTCTGGTTTTGTGAAGATTTATTTTTCATTTCTCTTTTTGTCCATATCTTTCCTGGGCATGTGGTTTACTATTACTTTATATGGAGATTCTGCTGGGCAGAAATTTGTCCTCCGGGTGGTCTGTCAGACAGATGTACATTCCCAGTCTTGGGGCGAAGACTCAGGACAAGACTCCAGCCCACACGTGTTCTAGAAAGACCAAGCTGGGGGCCCAAATCTAACCAAAGTTGGAGAGAATGAGGAGTTATACATGTTGTCAGGGCAGAGATTCAGGCAGGGGAACCCAGCTCCTACCCCGTTTTTCTGATGTTCTCCACATCAAAATTCCTGGGAAGGGCTGTCTAGATATACTTTCTGTACTTTGTCATGTCTCCTTCACCCTTCACCCTGAAACAACTCTTTTCAAGGTCAGTGATAACTTCCATGTTACTTATTCCAATGGCCAAATCTGTTTCCATCCTATTTGATCTCACAGCTACCTTTGACACTAATCGTTCATCTCCCCTTCATGAAGCCATTTCTTCTTTTGTGCCATGTCACCGTATACCTCCTACCTTACTGGGCAACCTGCTCAGTCTTTTCTGGGGGCCCTTTCTCCACTCTCTAACTTTAAATGTTCTCTATTCTCTGCTCTCCTCTCTTCTGCATACTGTCTTCAAAGGGCTCTCACCCGGTCCTGTGCTATTCATCTCTCCTTCATGAAGCCATTTCTTCTTTTGTGCCATGTCACCGTATACCTCCTACCTTACTGGGCAACCTGCTCAGTCTTTTCTGGGGGCCTTTTCTCCACTCTCTAACTTTAAATGTTCTTTATTCTCTGCTCTCCTCTCTTCTGCATACTGTCTTCAAAGGGCTCTCACCCGGTCCTGTGCTTAATTACCATCTGTATGCTTCCAGACTCTCCAAAGCCTATCTCCAGATAAGGTACCTCCTGGGTTTCAAATTCACATGTCTGACTGCCTGCTTGATAGCTCCACTTTGACATCAAGTGGCCATTTCAAACCCAACAGACGCACAACCAAACTCTTGCTTTTCCCTCCCAAAGCTGCTCCTGCCTTAGTCTTTTCCATCTTAGTAAATGATACTGAGTTGCTCGGACCAAAAACCTGCAAGTTGAACTTTGGTTCTTCTTTTCCTCTTCTACTGACAGCCTCTTCTACTATCAGCAAGTTCTGTTACTGTTGTCTCCAAAATAGACCCTGAATCTGGTCACTTCTCAGCATGTTTCCTACTAAAATCTTCATCCTAACTCCTCACCTCTCATTGGTCCTATTGCAACAGTCTTCTGATTTGCCTGCCTTCATTCTTTCTCACATACAGTCTGCTTATCAAAAGGAACCAGAGTGAACAGAACACAGGATAAATCCAATGGTACCACCCCTCTGTCTCAAATCTTCAAATTGCTGTCCTCTCTGCGGAGTTCTTTTTTCTAAATCTTTGCAGGGCTACTTTCTCATCAGCTCAAATATCAGTACCTCAGTAAGGTTTCTCTGAAGACCACTGCTTAAGTTGCCAAATTCCTCCAAAGCACTTTTCATCTTATTTCCTAGTAGTATTTCTTCATAGCACACATCCTTTTCTGATATTTTATATAGTTATTTGCTTATATTGTTCTTGCATGTATCCCTCCCACTAAAATGCAAAAGGCAGAACTTTATCTTGTTTATTTATGTATCTTTGGTGCATGGAATGATGCTGTATTGGTTAGAATACACTTGATAATTCTACAATAAGAAATAGTCCCAGAGCTCAGTGACTTAAAACAACAAAGGTTTGTTTCTTGCTAAAACTACACGTATAGCACAGGTTGACAGGGAGGTTCCACTCCACATAGATATTCAGACATTCAGGCTGAAGGAGGCATTGCCATGGAATGACACTGTCAGCTCAACAGGACTTCCACAGTTACTGAGAGAGGAGGAAGAGAAGGCATGAGGAATCTCACAAGATAAAGTCCTCCCTTTTTTTATTTTAGGGGGATACATGCAATCACTATAAAAGCAAATAAATAAATATATAAAATATTATAAAAGGTCGAGTGCTATGAAGAAAAGACTACTGGGAAATAGAATACAACATGCCTTGGAAGTGGCAGCTTAAACGCTTCCGCATGGAGGCACGTGCATCACTTCTGCTCACAGTGTGCTTGGCCAAAGAAGTCCCAAGGCCGTGTTTAACTTCACAGGCCCTAGGAAGTGAAAGCCTCCTATGGTCCTAGAAGGAGAAGAAAATTGCAAATATTGGCAGTTGGCACTTACATGTACCACAATGCCTACTTGAGGGTAAGTACTCCATAAATATTTGCTACAATTAAATGAAAAGAAAGGAAACTATTCAGTTACTGGGTCTGCGTATTAAGAGAGGATATGGGTATTAAGTGGGGACTTGGGTTCCATGCACAAGACAAGTTTACAAAAACTGGAGAAGCAGCTGAGAGCAGGAAATGCAGCACAGCTAACCTGGTAGAGTCACCATGTGCATTGGATTAGGGCTCCTTGTCCTTCCTAATGAGGAATGGAACAGCCTTCAGAGGCAGAATAAAAAAAAAAAAAAATGCTTGGGAGAGTAAGACTGATTTCCACTGAATTTTCAGTGGAAACTAGCCTCTACGGCTGGGGCTCCACTGTACTAAAGAACGTGAAAGCCTCCTATGGTCCTAGAAGGAGAAGAAAATTGCAAATATTGGCAGTTGGCACTTACATGTACCACAATGCCTACTTGAGGGTAAGTACTCCATAAATATTTGCTACAATTAAATGAAAAGAAAGGAAACTATTCAGTTACTGGGTCTGCGTATTAAGAGAGGATATGGGTATTAAGTGGGGACTTGGGTTCCATGCACAAGACAAGTTTACAAAAACTGGAGAAGCAGCTGAGAGCAGGAAATGCAGCACAGCTAACCTGGTAGAGTCACCATGTGCATTGGATTAGGGCTCCTTGTCCTTCCTAATGAGGAATGGAACAGCCTTCAGAGGCAGAATAAAAAAAACAAAATGTTTGGGAGAGTAAGACTGATTTCCACTGAATTTTCAGTGGAAACTAGCCTCTATGGCTGGGGCTCCACTGTACTAAAGAACGTGAGACCACCGGGCAGGTTGCTAATACTGGATTNGAAAATTGCAAATATTGGCAGTTGGCACTTACATGTACCACAATGCCTACTTGAGGGTAAGCATTCCATAAATATTTGCTACAATTAAATGAAAAGAAAGGAAACTATTCAGTTACTGGGTCTGCGTATTAAGAGGGGATATGGGTATTAAGTGGGGACTTGGGTTCCATGCACAAGACAAGTTTACAAAAACTGGAGAAGCAGCTGAGAGCAGGAAATGCAGCACAGCTAACCTGGTAGAGTCACCATGTGCATTGGATTAGGGCTCCTTGTCCTTCCTAATGAGGAATGGAACAGCCTTCAGAGGCAGAATAAAAAAAAAAAAAAATGCTTGGGAGAGTAAGACTGATTTCCACTGAATTTTCAGTGGAAACTAGCCTCTATGGCTGGGGCTCCACTGTACTAAAGAACGTGAGACCACCGGGCAGGTTGCTAATACTGGATTATGATTTACAGACAGGCATGGCTCTGCAGGTCTGGGTGCCTCTTGGTGATCTGTTCCTGTGAGGCCCCTAAAAAACCTTATTCTGAATGCTCCCCTTTATTCCAGCAGTCACAGTCTCTGATCATAGGTTAAGACGAAACTCCTGCTCATGGAGTCTGTACTTGCTATGGTTTGAATGTCCCCCCAATACTCACTGAAGCTTGATCCCCCATTGTAACAGTGTTAAGAGGGTGGGAAATCAGACCCCGGTATTGGAAAGGTGGAGCCTTTGGGAGGTGATTGGAACATGTGAACTCTACCTTCAGGAATGGATTAATCTACTCATGAATTAATGAATTAATGATTTAATGGATTATCAGGGAGTGGACTGGGGGCTTTATAAGGAGAGGAAGAAAGCATGTGGAAACTCTTCTGCTCAGCCTTCACCACGTGACGATACCCCACAGAGCTCTGTAGAGTTCCCACCTAGAAGGCCCTCACCATATGTACCTCTCAACCTTGGACTTCTTAACCTTCAAAACTGTAAGAAATAGATTTCATTTTCTTATATTATGTAGTTTCATTTTCTTATATTACGTAGTTTCTGTTATAAGCAACAGAAAACTGACTAATACAGGACAAACCTAATAGCACTAAAAGGAGAAGATTACAGCTATTCACCAACCCACTATTACAGACTTTAGATTGATTTCATTTCATCCTTGAAGGAAGTTTCTGAGAAATTGTTACAGGGCATACTCAACTCCTGGCTGAGGCTCCCCAGAATGGATACTGAACTCACAGGTCCAGCTACCTGCCTCCAGACAAAAGCAAATTACTCAAAAGTCAAATGTTGGTGGAAATGGTCAGCTTTTATTCAGGAGAGATGTTAGGCTAATTCATCTCTCTATTAAACCAGAAGGACAATGGCCGGGCTAATGGCATCGCCCCAGTAAACCTGAAGGAGGATGGCCAGACTAAAGCCATCTCAAAGACTTAGGTTTAGTATGGCATTTTTAAAGAGGGGGCTGAAGGAATGGGACATGGGAAAAGAAAAGCAGGAGGGAGGGGCAAGTGAGCAGTGAGGGCTGCCTGCAAGGTCTCAGGTGCAAGGTCTCAACAAGGCTCCATCTGGTTTCTGCTCTTGTCCTTGCTGTTATCTCAGGGTCCTGCTGGAGGGGTGGCATCAACATAGCTTTATTGATGTCTTCCTCAGTTTCCCAGGATCTGGATGGTATGTGCAAGTCTGCTGCCCCAGCCTGGCTGGAAAACAACTTTACATTCATGTAAATAATGTCATCTTGCCCCATAACCAAGGTTCAAAATATCAAATGACCATGGGAAAAGGGGGAACTCGGAGAAATGCATGCTAAGAAAAAAACGGTGTCCTTTTAAAATCTTTTGGAGCCCATGCAGTTTTAGGTCCCAACATGGCTTCAGTCCCGCTCATGCCAACAATATGTTATTATCTATATGTTACAGATTAGAAAACGGAGATTTAGGTTAAGTAAGGTATCAGTGGTTTTGATCTTTTCTGTCAGTTCTCTTATCCTAAGAATAGAAGGTGCTCAGTGAATGATTGCTGGTGGATATTCACTGATGATTTTTACTCCCTTGAGGGTAGGGATCAGGTCTTCTGGGTGATCCCACCGCTTGGACCTGTACCGAACACTCAGCACTCAATGATGTCCCAATGGATTAGCTGATGTGTCTAACATGATAAAAATTTGTGCCTGTTCTTTTCTGAAATTACAGCTCAGGATTAAGAATATGGGAGTGTTTTGAAGAGAGCAACTTCAAAAAAAAAAAAGGGTGCGTGGGGGATTGTAATGATGGTCACAACAGGAAAGTTCAGCACAG
>NW_007731455.1:0-13747 GCF_000696425.1 Galeopterus variegatus | reverse complement strand
AACTTTACATTCATGTAAATAATGTCATCTTGCCCCATAACCAAGGTTCAAAATATCAAATGACCATGGGAAAAGGGGGAACTCGGAGAAATGCATGCTAAGAAAAAAACGGTGTCCTTTTAAAATCTTTTGGAGCCCATGCAGTTTTAGGTCCCAACATGGCTTCAGTCCCGCTCATGCCAACAATATGTTATTATCTATATGTTACAGATTAGAAAACGGAGATTTAGGTTAAGTAAGGTATCAGTGGTTTTGATCTTTTCTGTCAGTTCTCTTATCCTAAGAATAGAAGGTGCTCAGTGAATGATTGCTGGTGGATATTCACTGATGATTTTTACTCCCTTGAGGGTAGGGATCAGGTCTTCTGGGTGATCCCACCGCTTGGACCTGTACCGAACACTCAGCACTCAATGATGTCCCAATGGATTAGCTGATGTGTCTAACATGATAAAAATTTGTGCCTGTTCTTTTCTGAAATTACAGCTCAGGATTAAGAATATGGGAGTGTTTTGAAGAGAGCAACTTCGACCTGTACCGAACACTCAGCACTCAATGATGTCCCAATGGATTAGCTGATGTGTCTAACATAAAAATTTGTGCCTGTTCTTTTCTGAAATTACAGCTCAGGATTAAGAATATGGGAGTGTTTTGAAGAGAGCAACTTCAAAAAAAAAAAAAGGGTGCGTGGGGGATTGTAATGATGGTCACAACAGGAAAGTTCAGCACAGCACATTTCCTTAGTACTCAAAGTGTGGTCCACCACTGGGGAGCTTATTAGAAATGCAGAAGTTCAAGCCACATCCCAGCCCTACTGACTCAGACTTTTAATTTTAACAAGATCTCCAGGTGATTCATGTGTACATTGAAGTTTGAGGAGCAGCACTCCAGACATCACCCTCATTTCCTAGCTCCTGCCCAGCACCAGCTTCTCTAACTGATTAGTAGGGCCAAGAAGGCCACAGAACAGCACACCTGCTCCTCATTTGACTACTGCCCAATGGGCCTCCACAGGGGTTGCCAATTTGATCCCTAAATGTCCCCCTCTCCACATACACAAACCTGGCATGTCTGATTCAAAGCTCATAGTGTTAACCCCTCCATTGTTGGAAAAACATGGCCTTGGAGTTTTTGTTTTGATGAACACATTCTTTCACTCCGATTTCTAGGTATTTCCTAATACCTGGGAAACAGTGCTGGCAGCCTTTGGTGCTTTCAATGTATAACTGCTTTCATTGTTTCCCCCAAATTATTTGTATCATGATGTTACCTATAAGTGTGATTTCCTTACATTACTTTCCTTATTACATTATTATAATAATGATGAATTATCTTTCCAATGAGGACAATGTACTGCAAATATAAAATGAATGTATTTTTATTGCTCCCTTAAATTATCATCCTTTAGTTTTTCCTTTATGTAGACTTTTTGACCCAGGGCATTAAAGGATAAATAATTGAAGAAATGAAAAAATGAATGAGATGATTTCTTTAACAACACAATACATCTAAAACTAAGCTGTGAACAGAAAGTGGATTTTTCTAAGTTCTTTTCACATATTAGGGACTCAGCCAGGAGTTTCTTCTGTAAAGTGGATAGGATGTCACTCCATATCTGACAGCTAGATCTTGAGGCTGCTGACCTTAAGTAGAAGAATAAGAGTATTAAGTAGGGGAAGGAATAAATAGCCACCCCTTCTGTTCTTGAAGAATTGTGGGTTGCAGAGGGGAGAGAGACTGGTTAATGGAGGTGGTCAAGCGTGTGTCCCTCTTCCCCTGTATTGGAAGCCCAGTGGTTTTAAAGAGGGTATAAACATGGATCTGGGAAGAGAAACAACCCATTTCATATGAGAGTAATAATAGCTGCATCTAATGAGCCAGGAACTGCACTAAGTGCTTCATATACATCATTTCATTCAACCCTCACAACAACCCTATCCTGAAATAATTTTCATTCAGCCTTCACTTGAGTCCCATTGTTACTACTTTGTTTTAGCAGATAAAGAAACTGAAGCTTAGAAAAGGCAAGTAACTATAGTTGCTCAAGTTCATATATCTCATAAATGGCAGAACTGGGACTTGAATAGAGGTGTGTCTAACTAAAGAATTTAAACCTTTAACCACCAAGCTATAATGTCACTTTCAGTAATAGTTGATCTGGAATTTAGGTGATTTGACTGGAGGGAGTCTCTGCTTCCTTGAACCCCTCCTCCATGCTGCCATCAAAACTATCCATCTGTGATACAAACCTGATGCCAAATGGCTCCTCTTTACCTGCTTACAGGATGAAGACCAGAGTCAACGTGGCATACACTGAGGGGAGGAACCTCGAATGGAGTCACAGTGGGAACACTTGTACAGTGAGCAGTTACCCTCCTCATTGTCCAATTTCCTCCTCCATCTCATTAGATAAGCTGGTTAATTTGATAAGCTTTTAAATGATAGCATTTCTTAAAATGATGTTTGTCTTGCCCACAAATGGACGTTCAGTTTACACAAGGCACTACACATGTACAGCCAGGGCATGTGATCAGGACAGTCACACAGGGTCCCACGTTCAGAAGTGTTTGGAGTTTAATGCTCTGTGACCACTGTCTTAAAATCCTTAACAATTTTATCTTTGACTTTGTGTTTTGTAAGAGAAGTAGGATGGGACAATGGGACATATGCCAGGGCTTGAAGCCTTGACTCATGAGGGTCCCGCCTCCCTGCTGCCTCTCTGGGGTGGGTTTTCACCCATATGCCAAACCCTAGGCCCTACCTAGCCTCCCCTTCCCTTCTCGTGCCCTTGACTGCTGCAGAAGCCAGGTTGCATGGGTGGGAGGAGGTGGCTTGAGTTTCACTATTGTATGCTGCTCCCAGTGAGGGGCATAGGCACAGGAAGTGGTGGGGTCAGGCATGTGTACTGATGCATCACAGGGTGGGGTAAAAAAAATGCCAGTCCCCAATAGGGGACTAAACACACAGTCACAGTGTGTTTAGTGGGCAATGCTGTGGGACCGTCTTGCCCATTTTCAATCCAGGTACTGAGAGTTACAATCTCTCTGGGGTCACCTGTCCTCTGTGGGTTAGAGCAAAACACCCATGGAACAGGGAGATTGACTTACCCTTCCCAGCCAGGGCTCCATATCTTCTTTTCGAACTGAGCCCTACGAATTATGTAGCCTGTCCTGTCTGTGGCTCCCTCATTTGACTCTTTGAGTATAGTGTCTATTTGAATGTAGTGGAAATGTCAAGTCATAATAAAAAGGTGACATTAATGTCACCTCCAAGGGTGCTGAGTGCAAGACACTAACAATTTAATATGTTTGGGCTTTTGCATTGACCTATATTAATGTGTGATTTCATGCTATTTTGCATGGCAAGAGAAGTCTTTCAGAATTCATTTGATTGCAAGATCAATGTGAAAATACATTATCTGCCTGCCTAGAGCATGGCCAACTGTTGACCTCTCCAATTAAGTAAACTTGAGAATGAAAATTCAATTACAATGAACAAACGTTTCTTGAACATTTTCTATGTGTAAGACCCTATGCAGACCTTGTGGGGAATATGCAGACATGTGAGATTTGTTCCTATCCTTGGGATTCTTTCAAGCAAGCTGGAGGAGCACAGATACATGAATGGATCACTATGGTATCACATGCTATCTTAACTTATGAAAGCAGAGGAAATGGAATCAGTGAAGCTGGACCGTTTTTAGGCAGCCCCTCAGAACAAGCCTTACAGTTCCTTGCCCTACATCCATTTCCCTTCTTTGGGAATAGAACCCTTCGATTTTTCAGGGTCCATCCCCTGGGAAAGATGAGTTTATCTCCAGCTCAGTGATAAATCTTCATTGGTTTAGCCCCTTCATGGCAATCCCATGCCTCTTGTCAGTGATTGGTTTAGAGGTGGGCATGTGACTCACCTGTCCAGTTCTGGCCAATGAAACATAAAAGCAAGTCTCTAGGTTACTTTTGGAAAAGTTTTCTTGCTGGAAAAAGCTTTGTGGCTAATAACAAAAACTCTGGAGTGGACCACCTGGCTTATATTAATGGCTCCACTGCTTATTGGCTGTGTGTCATTAGAAAAGTTACTTAACCTTTCTGTCTCTACTTCCTCACCCATTAAATGGTGTTAATAATAGTACATACCTAATAGGATCCCAGTGAGGATCAGAATTAGTTAACATTTGTAAAGCACATAGAACAGTTCCTGGCACATAGTGTTAAATGTCATTATCATTATTTTAAGAGGAGACACCAGAAGTGATAGCCTCTTCTTATGTCTCTGAACATTACTGTATCTGTATGGAACTCCTGCAATTTCCACAGTCACCTTACATCTATGACGGGGGCTGGCGTGAGGATGGCAGGGCAAAAAGAGGAAAGAACCTCAGAGGTTTATGAAGCCGCTGAGCCACTGAGTCATCAGTCCTAGAGCCTACTCCACTTCTGGACTTCCTGCTATGTGATATGATAAATTTCTTTATTGCTTAGGGTATTTTCAGGCAGGGCCTTGTGTTATTAGCACAATTGTGTCAAAGGTACAATTTAATCTCCATAGTGACTTCCTGGTGTGTGCCTTGGAGTTCCTCAGCCAGTTCTTCAGTGTGTCTTTTGAGTCCCACTGGTGTCCCAGATGCATATCCCAAGATGTGGGCTGCCGCAGGACAGTTCCTGATATCAGTTCCTGGCCAACTGGCTACAAATCTCCATCATTCCACCTTTATCTTAGTTATGACTGGATAGTTTCATGAAAGACTGAGATTTCCAAGGTTTCCCTAAATTCGGAACTACTCTTGATGTTTACAAGTCAGTGTTCTCCAGAGAAACAGAACCAACAGGGTATATGTCTATGTATACATTTATTATACGTAGAGATATATTATGAAAAATTGGCTCACACAATTATGGAGGCTGAGAAGTCCCTCAATCTACTGTCTGCAAGCTGAAGCCCCAGAAAAGCCAGTGGTATAATTCTGGTTTGACTCCTAAGGCTTGAGAACCAGGGGAGCTGTAAATCCCAGTCCAAAGGCAGAAGACCCATGTCTCAGATCAAGTAGGCAGGGAGGAAGCAAGAGCAGTGAATTCCTCCTCCCCCCACATTTTTTCCTATTCAGGCATCCCAGTCCAAAGGCAGAAGACCCATGTCTCAGATCAAGTAGGCAGGGAGGAAGCAAGAGCGGTGAATTCCTCCTCCCCCCACATTTTTTCCTATTCAGGCCTTTAGTGAATTGGATGATGTCTAGTCATACTGTGGAAGACAATTTATTCTATTGAGTTCAATGATTCGAATGCAAATCTCATCTGGAAATACCCTCGCAGACACACTCAGAAATAATGTTTACTCTGGGCACCCTTGGTGTAGTCCAGTTGACACGTAAAATTAACCATCTTAACAAGGATTGTGCTGTGAGGTCACTTTCAAATTTGCAACTATTACAGTAACATAACACACAATACAATAAATTAACACTTTAATAAGTAAGCCCCTTTGATTTTCTTAACAATTAACACATACAGGGTTGGAAAAATTAGTAAACTTACTAAATTCCCCCATTGAAATAAACTCTACCCCCCATTATATCATTTTTACAGTAACATTTATAAGAACTTACTTCAATTTTCAAAACTAAGGTGAAGATGATGCATAGCAATTTTTAAGGAATACATCAGGGAAGTTATTACTTGCATGGAGTTGCATCTTCTGAGTAAACAACAAAAAGTCAGTTATTCTTCTACACCCACCTTGAAGCATATCTGTACCAAATTTGTGCTTCAGCAGAACTTACAAATTCATAAATATTACAGATTTTCATGATTGCTCAAAGATGTAGAAATAATATCAGGTTTTGGTTCCTTAAAAGCCATGGGTTTCATCTTTTGCACGCACTTTAGACTGATGATGGCTTTCTAGAGTGACGGGCTGAGAGCTGAGGATGACGGTGGGTGCTGGGATCAATTACGACTGTCTGCCCTGAGTGTGACTGGAGGCAGTGGCACAAGCATACTGTATTTCTGCAATCTAGAGTTTATAGTTTCTGCCTACCACGCTTGGAAGGCTATTAGAACACTGTTGGGCCTGACTTCATAATTCTACTTACACTTAACTTCAGCACCTTCAATGCATGAGGCATGCTGTTAGGCAATGTGGGAAATTAAAAAATGAATTGGACATAGATCCAACCCATAAAGAATTTAAAACATAATAGAAGAGGAAGATGTGTGCATATTTAGGGTATGAAGTGGTAAAATGGTGCAAGAAAGGATTAGATAAGGGGAAGGACTGAAGGATATGTCAAAGGTGGGAAGGAATTCTTTGAGCAAGCGTGGAAGGTGGTCAGCAAGGCGTGCTGGTGAGGGTGTGTTGGAACTGAGCCTTGTAATGATGTAAGCAAAATTGTTCATGTGGCTAGAGGCAGAAGACTATTTCAAACTGAGTGGTCAGAATGAGCAAAAGCACCAGAGCAGAAAGCTGAAAGCTCTGGGTGACTGACTGACTGACTGATGAGACTGTGTAGCTGCTGTTTATTCCAGTTCTCCGTACAGAGTGAGCAGCTTGCCTGGTGGGCTTCATTAGATTGTTGTGCTGATGTGACATCCATTTTTATAAGGGTTGTTTGGGCCAGGGAAAAACCTGCTCCTTGGAAAGATCATCTTTCATCACCATTTGACGTGTGACATAGAACAAATGTCTTAAAGTAAAGGAGAGGCCTCACTGGTATCTCTCATGGTACATTTTTATTGTAAACCTAGAACTGACAAAGTCTCCATCTTTATTTTCTTAACTATATACAGACTCATCAATTTCTACCAATGAACAACATTCCTGTCATCATATTATTTCACTCCATGAATAAGGAAAAAATTGTTAACACATTGCTGAGCTAGGAAGTAGCTGTTGATTTGTTGAAAGTATTGGCAAAAATAGTCAGATTAAAATTGCAAATAGAAGATCACTCCTAACATGCTCTTATGTCAGTCATACATATGCATACATACAAACATGAGGTAGGGTTTCATTATAGTTCTTTAAAAATACTACAAACATTAAAGCAATGCTCTTGGCTTTGCTAGAATAATAATATAGGAAAACAAAAAATGTTTTAAAAAACTTGTTCTTCAGGCACATGCAGAAAGCTGTAAGGAGCCTGTCCAAGAAACACCAAGAAATAGATTTGTCAGTAAAATTAGGATGCAAATTTTAATTAGAAAAAAAATTAAATAAACCTAAACATACTTGTAAAGTTTAGAATGTATAGAACGTGAAGTGTGAGCGTGGATCTGATGGACTTCACAGACCTTCCTTTTACTTGTTTGGCTTGTTACTGTCTTCTAAGCAAACCTGAAACAGAGAAGGTGATTCTGTGACATGCAAGTGATTAAGATCCAGCCAGATCCAGAGCTACAAACATGTCCCTTCCTGCCCCTCTTTCCCCTTCCCCACTCCCTATTTCCACTCCCATGCCTTTCCCTGGAGTTTTTATGAGCAGCCTTAAATCTATATTTACCCACTATATTTAGTAAGTTTGATTATGCATAGCCTAAATTCAGATCTGAGATGATGATCCAGATTTTTGTTCACTGAAAGAACTTTTTCTTTTCTATAGGTTTATAGCAAAGACTTATTATAGCACTGACTTATTTTTTG
This sequence comes from Galeopterus variegatus, assembly GCF_000696425.1. Classification (NCBI taxonomy): domain Eukaryota; kingdom Metazoa; phylum Chordata; class Mammalia; order Dermoptera; family Cynocephalidae; genus Galeopterus; species Galeopterus variegatus. The sequence goes on along the minus strand of NW_007731455.1, from coordinate 6,115 downwards.
CTACTCAGTAGGCTCATTTTGCCTCAGCCCCTTGCCTTTCCTGTTCTTTTCTAGAAGGCTCTGCTTGCACATCTGCCCGTGCCTGCTTCTTTTTGACATTTAGGTCTGCATTCAAATGCCCCCTCTTCAGAGAGGTCTCTGAACCACTCAATGTAAATAACACTCACCTCCAATCCCTGGCCTTGCCACTTTCCAGCATACCACTGTTGTTATTGTTGGGTTTTTTAAATTGCTATCCTTTATGTAGTCTCTTTTTTATTTTTGTCAGCTTTTTTTGTAATTAAAAATTTTTTACATGTAGTAAAATTCACCCTTTTTAGTGTACAGTTGAGTTTTGACATACAGCCATGTACTGCCACCACTATAATCAAGTTATAGAGAAGTTCCATCACCCATCCCCAATTTGTCTTTATAGCCAACCCTTCCCTCAGTCTCTGCTCTGATCTGTTTTCTGTATCTAAAGTGTTGCTTTTTCTAGAATGTCATATAAGTGGAATCATAGCATGTAGCCTCTTGAATTTGGCTTCTTTGCCAAAGAGCATAATGTATTTGAGACTCATCCATATTATTACACGTATTAGTACTTTATTATTTTTTATTGCTGAATATTATTACATTGTATGGATGGACTACGGTTTGTTTATTCATTCTCCATTTAAAGATATTTTAGTTATTTCTAGTTTTTGGTGGTTACAAATAAGGTTGCAACAAACATTCAAATATAGTTTGCAGTGTGAATGTAAGTTTTTGTTTCACTTGTGGAAATACCTAGGAGTGAGATTGTTGGGTCATATGATAAGTGAATGTTTAACTATGATAAGAAACTGTCAAACTGTTTTCCAAAGTGGCTGTACCATTTTATATTCCCACCAGCAATGAATGAGAGTTCCAGTAGCTCCACAGCTTTACCAGCACTTAGTATTGTCAGATTTTTTTTTTTTTTTACTTTAGCCATTCTAATAGGTATGTAGTGGTATTTCATTATGGTTTTAGCTTGCATTTCCCTAATGACTAATGCTGAACATCTTTTCATGTGCTTATTTGCTATTATAACTTCTTTGTTAAGGTGTCTGTTCACATCTTTGCCCCTCTTTTTTTTTGAATCATTGAGTTGTTTTCTTATTATTGGGCTTTTTTGAGGGTGTTGTATCACAAATTATTCTCATATTCTGAATATATGTTTATTTTTCAGATTTGTGATTTCCAAATAGTTTCACACTGTGACTTGTCTTTCATTCTCTTACTGTGTCTTTCAAAGATCACAAGTTCTTAATTTTTGATGAATTACAACTTTTTTATTTTTCTTTTTCATTGAGATTTTGGGATCCTATCTAAGAAATCTTTATCTAACCCAAGGCCACAAAGATTTTCTCCAAAGTTTTCTTGGAGAGGTTTTATATTTTTAGGTTTTGCATTTCAATCCATGATCTCTTTTGAGTTAAATTTTGTAGATAGTGTGAGATATAAATGGAGGTTCATTTCTTTTTAGTTTCATAGTGATATTTAGTCCAGCACCATTTTTGAAGACTACCTCTTCTTCATTGAATTCTCTTTGCAACTTTGCTGAAAATTAATTGACCACGTATGCTGTGATCTGTTTCTGATCTCTATTCCATTCTATTGGCCTACATTTCTATCCTTTCACCAGTACTGCACAGCTTGATTACCGTAACTTTATACTCATAATAGGTTTTATAATCAGGCAGATATTACACTGTTTATCTTTTCCAAAAAACTTACCACTATCTGAAATTATCTTATTTGTTTACTTTTTTGGATGTCTGTTGGGGGACCTCAAACCATGAGACTTTTTAGAACCATGAAACCAGGGAGTTTGTACCTATCTCATTCTGTTATTTCCAGGACCGAGAACAGTGCCTGACATACAGTAATTGCTTAATCAATTTATTTTAAGAAGAAAGTTAAGAAATATTTAAGTTGAGGAAATTTAGGGAACTTAGTATTTGGGGTAAAGAAGGATTGAATCTTTTGTGAGAAGCTGCTGTGAACATAATAGAGGCTTGGCTTGCAGTGCTAGCATGGAAGATTAAATGCTCTTCTGGCCGTGACATTTTGATCATAAGCTTTGTTCTTTTAGGACCCATTAGGAACACCATGGGGTCACATTCATTCACTCATTCATCAAATATTTATCCAGCACCTACTGTGTGACACTGTTACAAAGGGCAGCAAAGAGGTCTTGTGCTCAAAGTATGAGGAAAGGCAGACAAGTAAAAGAATAATTGAGACCCAGTCATCCAGGTGCCAGAAAAGTGGTGTCTGCATAGGGCTATTGCAGTGATGTGGGAGAGGCATCCAACCCAGCCTTGGGCTTGGCAAGTATTGCAGAAAAGTCCATGCTTGATTAAGGTTTCAAGTTTTAATGGGAAACTTTGAGCCCCAGCTTCCCTTTAAAGGGGATACTTTATAACAGTGTTTCACAGGTTTCTTCTGGGGTTCTGAAGCAGCTCCAGCTGTTTCTGGGTTTGGGGTACTGGTGTTTTAGGGACGAACTCTGCTCTAGGTTTCTCAATACAACTCTCTTAGAACCCTCTACCTCTCCTTCATGTCGCTTATTGGAATTATGATGACATAATTAATTTTGCATTTACCTATTTCATGCCCGCTTCCCTCCCACCACAATGCAGCTTGCTGGAGGCAGGAACTGTATCTGTCCAGCCATGCTTCTTCTTGGCTGCCTAGCGCAGTGAGTGGCCCAGCCAGATCCTGTGACAAATTACTCAGGGCCTGATTGATGAAGCACTAGTCTCAAGGTTTTGTAAAATCTTCTGGGTTTCCTGAGAATGTTCCCTCTATGATGAAGTGATTTTGTCCTCTTGCTCAGTTTTAGTAACAACTGTTAGCTCTTCATTTATTTTAAAATTACTTTAAAATAATGAATACTCAAAATAAAGGTGTTTTTACCCAAGGAAAAATAAAAATTGTCACATTATGTGCAATGGTGGATGTTCATGCTGTTAGAAATTAATTTGTTGATCTGGAGATGTTTTTAGCATGTCACTGAAGCTCAGATGGTACTGGGGATAAGCCAAAAGACAAAGATGAATCTTTGCTCTTGTGTATCAGTAGGGTCTATTGTGCCCTAAAAAGTGGGTAGGACAAATAGCAAAAGAGAAAAAGTTATTTACATTGGTGCTAAATTACCAATAATTTCTCTGGGTAACACCATTTATTTTAGTTCTCCCCAATACACACACACACACACACACACACACACACACATGTTTCCTCTCTGTTGCTGCAAAGCAAATTAAGCAAATTGGAGTTGAATGGGAGGTTGGCAGGAGAAGGGCATTACCATTGATAAACACTTAACTGAGCACCTACTCTGTGCTACAAACTCTTAAACAATTCTGTTATTGAGTCCACATCTCCACTAAGGATGCTGAGGCCTAGACATCAGGAAAAGGATGGTGAAGAAATGCAGTCACGATCTAGAATTCTCAAGAGAGTCATTTTTAAGTACCCTCCTGTGCTTAATTAAATATGTCAGTCGGACTTGCTGCTAAGTGAGAGAAAAGAGTAAAGGAGAGGTATCTGCCCCTCATTCAGCATCACATCTGTTTTGACTGGGCTCCGGCCATCGTGAGTTAACACTAGACCTTTGACAAGCTCTCAGTTTGACCTTGTGGCCACTGTGTTTGTGCCTTCATGCAAAGCCTTGTTCTTGTAAGATGAAGTGGAGGTGGGACTCAAGAGTTACTCGTTTACATGGTTCTTGCATTCAAAAGATAAGTTTTCTGGAACCTTCCTAATATTCATGTTCTTTTTCAAAATCCAAATGATTCTGTTTAGAATGAATTACAAATCATGTTAAGTAAAGATTGCAGCAATAACTGCTCCCTTCCCTCAGAATTATAGACGAGATCCATGTCTCTAACAGGCAGTGGGTTTCAAAGATTCACCACACGCGTGGCAACCTGCACATGTGCGAATTTGCTTGTTTTTTTTTCCCTCCTACTTCAAGGTCAAAATCTCATTTTACCATCTCTGCCAAAGAATTCTTGGTTTGGTTTCCAGGGTTTCCTCTTCTCTTCAAGCTTTTCAATATTTTAGAGACATGATGCTTTGAATAAAAGCCTTGGGGAGGCATTAAAATATTAGGGAGAAGTCTCTTCTTAATAAGGAAATCGAGTAACAGTGTTCAGTAGTTTTATTTCATGCATAGATTTATAATTGGCTCATATTGAATATGTGTAAAGATGGGAAGTTTTTCCAGCAATATGTTTTGTATTCATTTTATTGTGGCAAGCTCTTTGTATCAGACAAAATCTGCATAGTTTCTAAGGAGAGTCATGTCTTGACTTACATGATCTATACATCAGATGTATATCAAAAAATGTAATTTAAATGGACTCATGTTTTAAGTATATTGGAATAACTGCTACATAAAGTAATTCCATAGTGAATGAAAGTAGAAGGAGATCATCTTTAAACTCTACATTTTGCAGATGAGAAAACTGAATGCCAGAGAGAGAAGGTGACTTTGCCTGGGTCACACAGCTTGTTATAGCTCAGCTGGAACAAGAATTCACTTTGTAGGACTCTCTAGTGCTCTTGGTTTCTGTATCAGCTTGGTATATATTGAATTCCAAGTACCCTTAGAGAGGAAGAGAAGTAGATACTGTTTCACCTCTTAAGAAAGATGGAATTATTCTAAACCTCTTTACCTGGTGTTGGGAAAAATAGGAAAATGTCAGGGCCCCTCGATGTTCAGAATCTCGCCGAGCATTTGCTGTAAATATACTCAGGTGTTCCTTGTTACTACTTCATGTAAATTGTTTATGGGCACCCAGGTGTCCAGGGTTGTGGACTTAAGTATAAAAGACTAACAGCTCTCCTCCAGTGCTTCTCAGAACTCTCAGAGAAGTCGCTGGGACAGTCGCTCCTAGACCTGAATAAAACCCATTCATTTTTCTATACCCACGGCCCCCAGAACCTTTTTCTTTCTATTACCTAGCTCACAGACTTGCGTGTGGAGGGTTTGTAACCCAATCTGTGCAACAGACACGAGGGGTCTGTAAGCCCTAGCTTTACACCTGGTCACAGGAGCAACTGAGATTTTGTATACATAGATGTGAAATGGATGGGAGCATTTCTTACCTAAAGAATGGATTCTTTAAATCGAGGATGTTCCCAGATCTGAAGCCCGTTTGGTTCACCAGCGCCACGATCCGAATGTCATAACTCTGTCTATATTGCAGAGAAAAACATCATCTCATAAGGCTGGTTAGCTACTCATATATGCCTATGTCATCTTCCATGCACACCTACTTCATGAGGATTTTGAGAATACGTGATTGGCATCTTAAATATGTCTATGTTTGTTCATTTGGATGCTATTAATATTGGTAGAGATGACTTAAAATCTTGTTTATTCATTAGAAGAGTTGAATGGCTATAATTTATTGATGTAAACATTACAAAGGTAATGGGACTTCTGATTGATGAAAGTATTTTTTTCAGGGCATTTGGGGGAAGCTTTATCAACATCAATGACAGAAAATGGCTTTAAGTAACAGAGATGCTTTATAGGTCATCATTAAAGAGCTAAAACAACCTTAATCATGTAAGGATTGGCTGAGCTAAAATTTCAAAATGATTTAAAACATCTAACAGATGTGATTAATTTTAAGAGGCCTCAGATGAAGGCTCATGCAATTACAGTGAGAGGAACTGGCTGATAATAATATGACATATCTTTAATGACTAATCTGAAGGAGCCACGTTTGTAGGATTTTATTAGTCATTCTTATATATATATATATTTTCTCTGATTATAAAAAGTTGCAATATTTACTGTAAAAAATTTTAAAACAGTGGAAAATATAAAGAAATTAAAATAATCCATAATGCCACTAGACAAAGATTCTTTCAGCTAACATTATAGAATATTTCCCTTCTATTTTTTCTATGTATTTATAAATGCAAATATTTACCAAAATGATGCTTAAGTATTGCTTTATATCCTTCTTCTTTCATTTAACACAAGCATTTATCCTATATGAGTACCATAAGATAATTTTTGAGGAAAAAAAAAAAAATGGCGACGGGTCTGGAGCGCCCGCGTCAGGAAACAGCGCGATCCTGAGAG
>NW_007731454.1:157675-159623 GCF_000696425.1 Galeopterus variegatus | reverse complement strand
GATTGGCCTTATTATCCCCTAGATAACCAAAATAAGTGGCCCCCTGAGGGCACACTCGATCGCGACATTCTCCAGAACCTTGTTAATTACTGCCAGCACCTGAGAAAGTGAAAATAGATTCCATATGTGGAGGCTTTCCACCTGCTTGCTCAAAATCCCTCTCTCTGTCTCACCTGTTCTCCTTCCCAGGTTCTCCTCGCATCCAAACCCCCTTCGTCCTCACCGCCTCCACTACCCTCTACTTCTGATAATTTTGACCCTGCGGACAAACCCCCTCTGCACAGGTCTCCTTCTCCTGTAACTTCCTCTGCTCCCCAACCCCCTCAGTTAACTCCACTCCATCCGTCTCCTGTGCCCAGCTGGCTGGCTGGTAAACAGCCCTGGTCTCCAGGGCAGCCGCTGTGGGGTGAGGGGCCCCCTAGTCAGCCTGCTCTCCCTCCTGCCTCTTCCTCCCCTGTTTCTTCCAGCCCCACTTCATGGCCATTTCCTGTTCCCCAACCCCCACAGGCAGCTCCGTAGCCATCTTTTGTCCAGCCATTTTCTAGCCCCACCTTACCGCCATCTTGTTCCCTGGCAACTCCTATTTCACCTGCCCTGGCGCCCTCTTTTAGTCCCCCTGTGACTCGTTCCCGGGGACTCCTCCCTTCCTCTACCATTGCTCCTCTCCATGAAATAGCTGGTGCTGAGGGGGTCGTAAGGGTACATGTTCCCTTTTCATTAGCCGATCTCGCCTAGCTAGAAAGGAGATTGGGGTCCTTCACCAACGACCCCTCTACTTACATTAAAGAATTCCAATGGGTCCTTCAGGCATACAGTCTCACACATCATGACATCTATATGCTCCTAGCCAACACCCGCCTTTCCAAAGAACGCGATCACGTTTGGGGTGCGGCTCAAAGTCATGCAGATGAAGTCCACCGTACAAACCCTGCCCTCCCCATTGGCCCCCAGGCAGTTCCCGAACAGGATCCACATTGGGATTACAACACGCCACAGGGAATTCAGGCCAGAGATCATTTTAGTTCTTGCCTCCTAGCCGGTCTTAAAAAGGCTGCTCACAAAGTTGTTAATTTCCAAAAAGTCCAGGATGTTATCCAAAAAAAGGAAGAAACCCCATCCGAGTTCTTTAATTGCCTAACTCAGGCTCTCCAACAATACACCAACCTAGATCACACCTCAGAAGACGGACGCCATGTCCTTATGACATACTTTTTGGTTCAATCCTACCCCGACATCAAGGCCAAACTAAAAAAACTGGAACAGGGCCCTGCTACTCCCCAGACTGAAATTTTATCAGTGGCCTTCAAGGTCTTTCGTAATAGGGAGGAGGAACAAGAACGGCGCAAACAAAAGGCTGATCTGGCCAACCTCCAAATGCTGGCCAAAGTAATTACTCAGCCTTCAAAGTGCCCTTCCAGGCCCTCTGCCTCCAAAGCTCCCCCTGGTGCCTGTTTTAAATGTGGCAAAGAAGGCCATTGGTCAAGGAACTACTTATCACCCAGAAGGCCCACCAAGCCATGTCCTAAGTGCCAAAAAATGGGGCATTGGGGCTCCGACTGTCCACTCAACTTAAGGGGAGACTGGCCTAGCAAGCCCCAGCTGTCCCGGGCACCTCAAGCACCTCTGGTGGGACTGGCTGAGGAAGAAGACAACTGACGGGGCCCTGGCTCCTTCCCGACCATGACCATCACTAAAAGCGAGCTCAGGGTGACTATTGTCGTGGATAGCCAACCCGTCTCCTTCCTCCTGGACACAGGAGCCACTTTCTCGGTCTTAAAGGAGTTTCAGGGCCCAACCACACTTAACATTTCTCCTATAGTCGGGGTAGGAGGAAAACATATATACCCCCGCAGAACGCCTCCACGAACTTGCCATATTGAAGGTGTTCCTTCTCCTTTTTCACACTCATTTCTGGTCATGCCTCAATGTCCCATTCCCTTATTGGGTC
>NW_007731454.1:155499-156733 GCF_000696425.1 Galeopterus variegatus | reverse complement strand
CAAGGAACTGCTTATCACCCAGAGGGCCCACCAAGGCATGTCCTAAGTGCCAAAAAATGGGGCATTGGGGCTCCGACTGTCCACTCACCTGAAGGGGAGACTGGCCTAGCAAGCCCCAGTTGTCCCGGGCACCTCAAGCACCTCTGGTGGGACTGGCTGAGGAAGAAGACAACTGACGGGGCCCTGGCTCCTTCCCAACCATGACCATCACTAAAAGCGAGCCCACTTCGCGGACTCCAATCCATTGTCGAGGACCTTCTCAAAAAGGGATACCTTCGCCACACCAAGTCACCATTCAACACCCCTATCCTGGCAGTAAAAAAAACAAACGGGTCTTACCGACTAGTCCAAGACCTCCGCTTAATTAATGCTGTTGTTATTCCCATTCATCCTTTAACACCCAATCCCTATACTCTTTTGTCCCAGATCCCAGCTTCCACAACTCATTATTCAGTCCTAGACTTAAAAGATGCATTCTTTTCTATTCCCTTGGACCCCACCTCCCAGGACATATTTGCCTTTACCTGGACTGACCCCAATAAACGACACTCTGAACAACTTACCTGGACTGTCCTCCCCCAGGGATTCCGGGATAGCCCCGACCTCTTTGGCCAAGTGTTGGCCCAAGACCTCAAATATTTTCATTCTTCCCACCCACAGTAAACCCTCCTGCAGTATGTGGATGACCTTTTGCTCTGTAGTCCCTCATGGGAACAATCACAGGCCGACACCGCTTCCCTTCTTAATTACCTGGCAGACAAAGGGTATCACATTTCACCTTCTAAAGCCCAAATATCCCTCACTGAAGTCACTTATCTAGGATTTGAATTATCCCCTTCTTGAAAGGCCATCACCCTTAATAGGAGGGAGCTTTTAAAGTCCCTACCTACTCCAAAAGCTAAGGCAGAAATTCTATCCTTCTTAGTCCTAGCAGGGTATTTTAGAGCATGGATCCCAAATTACTCTTTATTGGCCCATCCACTATATGCCCTTGCAAAAGGAGACCAAAATGAACCCCTATCATCTTCACCAGCAGATTCCACAGAACCTATGTGTACCCTGCAAGTTCAAGACACACCCTTTTGAAAAACTGAAACGTTTGCCTGCACTCCTAATCCCTCTAACCCCCTCAAACTCCATTTATCCCGACTCCTAAGTCTCCCTCCATTACAAAACAATGACCACTCCCGTTAACATTATCCTGTTTCTCTTACTGTGCCTAGTAGGTGTTTCT
>NW_007731454.1:141386-154738 GCF_000696425.1 Galeopterus variegatus | reverse complement strand
TTTGGGTCCTGTTACAAAATCCCCAATCTTCCCCCAATTCCTCTTCCCCTACTACGTCCCCATCCAGCAGGAAGTAGCTCGAAGATCATGACGACCCACTCCCCACAATATAGGAAAAAGGGAGGAATGTAGGGACCCCATGGGCGCCTGAACAGGGACACACCCTGGCAATATGGTGCCCTTCCTGGTTCTTCTCCACAGTAGACAAGCCTGCTGGCGCCAACACCCAAGCCCACCCGTGCCAAACCTCAGCCAGTCACAGGTCAAGGCTCACCTCCTGCCCAGCCCCGTCCAATCAGTTACCACCCTGTCCACTCTCTCTCCTGCCCCGGAGCACAGCACCCTATAAATGTACACGCAGTCCTTGAATAAAGCGGAACTTCTCTGGTGAACCGTCAGACTGGGTCTCGCTGCCTTTCTTTCAGGAACATCACCCCCCTGTCCTTATTTTGGCTTTTCAAAGAACTGGTCTTCATGTTTGCACCTTGGGGAGTGGTAGAGTTTTAAATAAAGGATGCTTTCTCTTGTTTCTCAGCTCTTCTCTGCTTTGTGAGGAGACAAGCGTAGTAAATATTCTTGTTTAGAACTGAAGTAGTTTTCACTGTGTGCCTGGTTCTGTGCTTGTGTGTTTCTGTTCATGAGAGAGAGGAGAAAGTGCAGTTCTTTTTAAGAGAATATCAGGTCCAGGTGACCACAGTTCATTGATATCCGTGGTTTCTGTCCCAATGGACCTTATTCCAGAATAATTCTTAAATGCAGAAAGGCTCTCCTGCATCAACAAAGTAAGAAAACTACTAGTCTAAGTCAGTTCTTAACATTAATAACTCCCCATAATTTTTAACAGCTTTATTGATAAATAATTTGCAAATATACCAGTGACCCACTTAAAGGGTAAAATTTAATGATTTTTAGTATATTCACAGAGTTGTACATCCCTCACCAAAATCTAATTTTCGAACATTTTCATCACCCCCAAAAGAAACCCTGTACCCACTGGCAGTCACTCCTCCTTTCCCATCCCCACCCCCAGACCCAGCCCTACGCAACCACTAATCTACTTTCTGTCTCTATAGATGTGCCTATTTACATAAATCAAATGATACAATATGTGGTCTTTTGTGTATGGCTTTTTTCCCCTAGTACAATGTTTTCAAGGTTAATCCATGTTGTAGCACGTGTCAGTACTTCATACATTTTTATGGCTGAATAAATATATCTTTGCAAGGATATACCACATTTTGCTTATGCATTCTTCAGCTGATGGACATTTGAATTGTTTTCACATTTTGCCTGTTATAAATAATATTGTTATAAACATTTGTGTACAAGTTTTTGTGTGGATATGTGTTTTTAATTATCTTGGGTATATAAGGATATTTCAAAAAGTTGGTAGAACAAAATAGAATTAAAAGATAATATGAATCTTTCCATGAACTTTTAAAAGTACCCTTAAATAACTGGAAGTGAAATTACTGGGTCACATGGTAACTCTATGTTTAAAATTTTGAGGAACTCTCAAACTGTTTTCAAAAGTGATCACACCATTTTACATTCTCCTATCATTTGAATGTTTATTTCCCCTGAAAATTTATAGTTTGAAATCTAATCACCGAGGTGATGGTTTTAGATGGTGGTGCCTTAGGGGGCAGTAAATAGGTAGTGTGGGTTCTACCCTGATGAACGGGATTAGTGCCCTTCCTACAAAAGAGACCCCAGAGAGCTGGTTAACCTCGTCCTTCATGTGAGGACACAGTGAGAAGTCTGCAACCCAGAAGAGAGCACTCACCAGAACCTGACCATGCTGCCACCCTGATCTTGGACTTACCAGCCTCCAGAAGTGTGAGAAACTTCTATTGTTTAAAAGCTACCCAGTTTAGTGTATTTTGTTATAGCAGCCCAGATGGACTAAGACACATTCCCACCAGCAGTGTATGAGGATTCCAGTTTCTCCACATCCTCGCTAACTCTCATTATCCTATCCTGGGTGTGAAGTCATATCTCATTGTGGTTTTGATTTGCATTTCCCAAATGGCTAATGATGTTGAGCATCTTTTCATGTGCTTATGGAACATCTGTATATCTTCTTTGGAGAAATGTCTGTCCTGGGTGTGAAGTCATATCTCATTGTGGTTTTGATTTGCATTTCCCAAATGGCTAATGATGCTGAGCATCTTTTCATGTGCTTATGGAACATCTGTATATCTTCTTTGGAGAAATGTCTGTCTATTCAGATATTTTGCCCATTTTTTAATTGGGTTATAACCTTTATATTATCACGTTATAAGAATTTTTATATATTCTGGGTATTAATCCCTTAACATATGTTTTCTAAATATTTTCTCCAATTCTGTGGGTTAGACTTTCACTGTCCTGATAGAAAATTTTGACCAAGTCCAATTATCTGTTTTTGATGTCACATCTAGAAAGCCTTTGCCTAACCTGAAGTCATAAAGATTTATGCCTGTTTTCTTCTAAGAATTTTATAGTTTTAACTCTTACATTTATGTCTATAGTCCATTTTGAGTTAGTTTTTGTGTATGGAGTGAGGTAGGGATACAACTTCATTCTTTAGCATGTTGATATCCAGATGTTCCAGCACAATGTGTTAAAAAGACTGTACTTTTCCCATTTGAATTGTGTTAGCATCCTTATCAAAATCAAATTGACCATAAACGTAAGTATTCAGTTCTGGACTCTCAATTCTATTCCATTGATCTATGTTTCTGTCTTTATGCCTATATCACACTGCCTTAATTACAACAGCCTTGTAATAAGTTTTGAAATCAAAAAGTGTGAGTACTCCACTTTATTCTTGTTTTTCAAGATTGTTCAGCTGTTCCAGGTCCCTTAAATTTCCATATGAATTTTAAGATAAAGTTGTCAATTTCTGTATAAAAGCCAGCTGGGATTTTGATAAGGATTTCTGAATCTGTAGACAATTCAAAAAGAATTGACATCTTAACAATATTAAGTCTTACAGTCCATGAACATAAAATCTCTTTCCATTTAGTCTTTAATTTCTTTCAACAATGTTTGGTAGTTTTTAAGAGTATAAATTCTGTACTTCTTTTCTTAAATTTATTCCTAAGTGCTGTGGATTGATTGAATTGTATCCCCCCAGAGTTCATTTATTAGAAGCTTAATTCCCACTGTAACTGTTGAGGGTGGGAAATCCTATTATAGTAATCGAAAGGTGGGGCCTTGAAGAGGTGATTAGTTTGCAGCACCAAGCCGAAGTGAATAAATTAATAATGGTGGTCAGGAGCATGGTTCTGAGGGCTTTAAAAGAACAGCATGGGAGAGGTTAGTCTCTCTTTGCTCCACCATTTTCTACCACATGAGATCCCTGGGGTCACTGTCACCACCACCAAGGACTTCACCAAATGTGTTCTCTGGACTTTGGACTTCCCAGCCTCAGAAACTGTAAGCAATAAATTTTGCTTTCTTTTTAAATTAGCTAGTTCCAAATATTTTGTTATAAAGCAACAGAAACAGACTAATACACTAAGGGTTTTGTTTTTTTTTTTGATGCTATTATGTATGACTTTTTTTCTTAGTTTGTTTTCAGATTGTTCATTGGTAGTGTATAAAATTTTTGTATATTGACCTTGTACCTGCAACCTTGCTGAACTCATTTATTAGTTCAAATAGTTTTTTAAGTGGATTCCCTAGGATTTGATATATATAAGTATGTGAGGGTCTTCTAAAAGTTCATGAAAAATGCAAATTATGAAAAAATTATGCATGGATTTCAAAAAATTTTTGCACCAAAATAAACTTGTACTAACTTATTATAACATATCGAAACAGGATCTAGTTTGAGGCACTAAAAAGGATAAGACATCAGTTTGAAAAGAGCCCATTTAAGAACAACATGAATTCTGCTAAAATTAAAGCAAGAACAAACATCAAATTTATGGTGGAGCTTGGGTGGAACGATGGTGAAATCATTGATGCTTTACAGTAAGTTTATGAGGATAATGCCCCAAAGAAATCAGCAGTTTACAAATAGATAACTCATTTTAAGAAGAGATGAGACAATATTGAAGATGAAGTCCATAGTGGCAGACCATCCACATCAATTTGTGAAGAAAAATTAATCATGTATATGCTCTAATTGAAGACAACTGACCATTAATAGCAGAAACAATAGCCATCACCAGAGACACCTTAATTGGTTCAGCTTCTTGTAGCCACCAGCATTCCTTGACTTGTGTCCACAGCACTCCAGAATCAAACTCCATCTCCGTGTGTGTAACATACCTCTGCCTCTCTCTAAGAAGGTCATTGTTGATGGAATTAGGGCCCACCTGGATAATCCAGGATAATCTCCTCATCTCACAATCCTTAAGTAATGCACATTTTCAAAGATGGTTTTTCCAAATAAGGTAACATGTACTGATTCCAGGAAGTAAAACATGAATATTTGTGGAGGGGGGTACTTTTGTCAGCCTTCCACAGTTAGGTTATTGATTTGCACCTTTCTTCATTTTTAATATAGGCATTTATAACTATACATTTCCCTCTAAGTTTTTTGTATGTTGTGTTTTCATTTTCATTCACTTAAAATTATTTTATCATTTCCACTTTGATTTTTTTCTTTGATCCATTGGTTATTTAGTAGTGTGTTGTCTAATTTCCACATATTTTTTAATTCTCCAGATTTCCTTCTGTTATTGTTTATAATTTTATTCCATGTAGTCAGAGAATGTATTTTGAAATTTATTTAGGCTTGTTTTATAGCTTAGCATATGGTCTATTCTAGAGAATGTTTCATGTGTTCATGAAAAAATGTGTATTCTGCTTTTATTAAATGAAGTGAATTACAGATGTCTGTTAGATCTAGTTACTGTATAGTTTGGTTCAAGTTTTCTACAACCTTGTTTTACATCTGCCTAATAATTCTATTCATTATTTTTTAAAAAGTATTGAAGTCTCCAACTATTATTGTTGAATTGTCTATTTCTCCCTTCAGTTCTTTCAGTTTTTGCTCATGTATTTGGGGGCTCTGCTGTTAGATGCATTTGTGTGTTTATAATTGATATATCCTGCTGATGAAATGATTTGTTTATCATTATAAAACATCCCTCTTTATCTCTACTAATTTTTTTTTTTTAACAGAGCTGTTTTTGACTGTCTCTTTTACTTATCTCCATGTTAAATTTCTCCCTGGACTACCCTATTGGTATCACACCAAACTGTCAGACTCCACTAATTGATTGCTCTATTGTTTTCAACAGTGCTTTAGATATAAATTGCTCCTCAGTCTGATCCAATTAAATTTGGGCTCTTTTGCAGGGGTTGTCTTTCAGCCCAGTCTTTGAGGCTTGCTTTGACCCCAGGAGATATCTTTTTCTCTGGTTCTCTCTGTTAAATTACTAACTGATTTAGCTGGTCTACTTTTTCTTTTGTTGCTATTATGGAGCTATCAGCCTCTTAGTAAATTCTTACCAATTGCTTTTTGACTTGAACTTTCTCACACTCCATTCCAAATAAACTCAGTCCCTTTAGGGAAAGTTATAGATCTTTGTGTTCTTACAGCCTGCCTCTCCCCCTGGGCAGAATCTCTGCACCACTGCTCTAGAGCTGGGAGTGGGAGCAACAGCCTGCTTCTCTGAGTGATATCTCTGCTCTATGAGTGGGGTGCTAGGCAGGGATGGTAGTGGCTGTTCTTCATAGATTGATTATCCTGGCATGGAACCTCCACCCTACACATGAGCTGGGGTGGGGGCAATCAGGGCTCAGTATTCTCAGCCAAGGGTAGAGCTTCTACCCTTGAAGTGGGGAATAGGGTGGCAGAAGGCAGCTCCAAACCATGCTTGCCTGGAATGAAGGATTTACATCACAGAGCTGGGAGATATGAGAAAGGCCAGTGTCCTTCTCCTCATGGGGAGAAAATATGGCCCTAGACTAGAAGCTGGGGGGAAAGGGAACCCCATCTTCTTGTCCATATCTGCCCAGAGTAGAGCTTCTGCTTCTTTGAGCTAGGGGGAAGAGGTCACGGCTTAAATGCTACAGACTCTTCTAAAATTTAGTAAATGTTCTTGAATAAGTGTTTTTTCATTTGATGTATACCCTTAGGACAACTTCCATAGACTTTAAATGGTTGTATTTTTAACAATTTTCACCAGTTATGTTGTTTCACTGGGAAGACGATCCACAGAGCTTCTCACACTGCCATTACAGAAGTTCTCCTAACCCCAAGTGATTTGCACTGCAAAGAAAAGAATCATTTAAAAAAAAAAAAAAAAGCTGGCTCTATTTACCAGTGCTCCATTTACTTTCTTTGACGTATTTTCTAAAGTAAATATAATGGGCATGTGGGCTTTGTGCTGCTTCTAAGTACTGTAGTCTATATACGTAGTGAACTTTGGAAATACTAGAATTTATAATTTATTTAGATGGTTTCTGGGGACAACAGATCAGAATATCTGAAATTGAGTTCTCCTAACCCCAAGTGATTTGCACTGCAAAGAAAAGAATCATTTAAAAAAAAAAAAAAGCTGGCTCTATTTACCAGTGCTCCATTTACTTTCTTTGACCTATTTTCTAAAGTAAATATAATGGGCATGTGGGCTTTGTGCTGCTTCTAAGTACTGTAGTCAATATACGTAGTGAACTTTGGAAATACTAGAATTTATAATTTATTTAGATGGTTTCTGGGGACAACAGATCAGAATATCTGAAATTTAGTTGTTTCATATAACCTGGGAATATATGGTGGCTAAAACTCTAGTTTTCCTGAAAAGTTGGAAGGGACTCCCAGCTGAACAAAGTCGTGTCTGAAAGGGGAGGGGTCTAACCTGTGTATTCCCATCAACCACCTCACTTTGTGTTTGGTGCTTCTCTAAAGAAAATCAATTAATTCTAATGAGATTTCAACATGGAGAGAACTGGGCTCTAAACAAGTAACACCCAACAGCCAAGACTAAGTCTTGCTACGTAACAGCCATCCTCCAATGCTGTGAACAGGTGGCTTTCTTCAATGCTGAATCAGTCCCCACCTTGGCATTCAAAATCAATCAAAGTGAGTTTTTTTCTCTCCAGAGACTTGGGAATTTCTCAGCTAAAGCCTAGGCATATGCATATAGCTAGAGGGAATGTGGCCTGACAGAGGTGGCGGAAGGAAATAGGACTGTCTCTGAAATAATTCTTAAATTTTCCTTAAATCAGACTCTGAAGTATCCAGGGAAATCCGGTTTTGAAATGACAGACAGTCCCCAACCCCTCAGCCAACATGGCAACACATCCTCCCTGGGTATTTGTATCTGCCTAATTGCTTGAGATTGTGTATAAACTGAATATTCATGATCTTCGTGTTGCCACAGAGCCTGTATTTTTAAATGCTTCCACCCAATATTTAAAACCCTTTTTCTGTCCTTAAAAAGAAATTCATGAATTTTATTGGATCTACTATTATTTAAGACATCTGGCTAGCCGGGGACTGCATGGAGTGTGGGCTACAGATCTCCAGAGAGGGGAAAAGGGGGACAGAAAGCATTGAAGTCAGAGTTACTGCAAAGCTAAGTCTGTTATCTGTAGATTGAATAAGTATGTCTCATGTATACATGTGTAATCACTTGCTATGGTCTGAATGTTTGTGACCCTCAAAATCCATATGTTGAAATCCTAACTCCCAAGGTGATGACATTGGAAGGTGGGGCCTTTGGGAGGTGATTAGGTCATGAGGGGAGAGCCTCATGAATGGTAGTAGTGCCCTTATAAAAGGGACCCAGAGAGCTGCCTTTTCCCTCCCACCATGTGAAGCAAGAAGGTGCCATCTATGAATAAGAAAGAAGGTTGTCACCAGGCACCAAATCTCTAGTGATTTGATCTTGGACTTCCCAGCCCCCAGAACTGTGAAAAATAAATTTCTGCTGTTTATAAGCCACCCAGTTTATGATATTTTGTTATAGCAGCCCGAATGGACTAACACACCATTTTTCAAAGATTTGTATTAGTTTGATTAATGCATTAAAAACCCACATAAAAGCATTATTGAATGTCTGATTATTCTTTGTCATGTGTGGTCTCCACCAGTGACACTGAGCTGACCATGCCATCCATCTGTCTGGGTCTGTTTCTGGATCAGCGAAGTGAGGCAGGCTTACTGTTCACTGGACCCCTTCTTGATCCTGTGCTGCAGGGAGTGGGACACACAATCTATTTTCAGCCCTAGATACCCAGGGCAGCCCCTGGCAACATTACAGCAGTAAATGGCAGCACCGTGATTTGAGCTAAGTCTGACTCCAAAGCACTGCCTGCTCCCACAACAGCCCTGAGTCTGAGCTGAAGGAGGGCAGGCTGCTATACACCAGAATGCTGCATTAGCAACCAGAAACTACAGCAGCTTCTTGGATTTTGCTCCTGTTTTCTTAAACTGGAAAAACCAAAAGGCCTCAGCTCCCAAGGCAAAGAAAAAGAGATAAGGAATTTGGGAAGCTTTTCTGCCCCAGGGAAGAATCAGCCTCAATGACAGTTTGGTATTAACTAGCTCAGCCATGCAGGGAGGCATAATTAGTTTCCCAGCCCATAGCTTCATTCCACTGGTCCCCCACACCCCAAGGGCTACACAATCTGTTTGAAATGAAAAGGAAAATAAAATCACTGCTCTCCTTGGCTGACCCATGGGCTATTGCTCCTGGCCGTGGGCAAAAGGTGAGACAGCCATCTGTCTGCTGAGGTGGAGAAGAATGGAATAGTCATTTTTAAATGACATTTTCAATTTTTCCCCTATGTCTACTATGCCCTCTTCCACCCTACTATTTAAATGACTCTTTTCAAATTGAAAATATCAGGGAATAATAGGAAAAGAGAAATCGTAATAATTTGTGGCTCCTGCTAACAGCTGTTCTGACCCGACAGGTGGAGTTGGAGGACAAACTTCTCACCATGTCCATGTCCTGGTTGCTGACTGGAAAGGATGAAGGAGATGTGCTAGGCCTCTGAAGACCCTACAGGTCCACAGACCTCCACCCATGGGTGGGTGATTCCCCAGGTGACGACCAGAGAACTCCATGTCCTGGTTGCTGACTGGAAAGGATGAAGGAGATGTGCTAGGCCTCTGAAGACCCTACTGGTCCACAGACCTCCACCCATGGGTGGGTGATTCCCCAGGTGACGACCAGAGAACCGGGAGGTCTGGGCTGCCCAATTTCCAGCTTGGTTCTGTGCCATCTCCTCAAGGATTTCAACAGGGTGGGCAGGAAACATCCTCTCCTGAATCAGGAGTTGCCCTCTCCTCAGAGTCCCTCCTCGCTGCAGATGGTTCCTGTCACCTAACTCACCACCACCACACTGAAGACAACTCAAGAGGGTGGAATCCATCCTCAGGGTTTCACAGGCCTCAGCGTGGACAGGAGACCGAGTCGTTGCCACTTCAGAGGGAAAGCCAAAGGCCAACTTCCCCTTAGCTCTGGGAGCCCTGGAGATCTTTATCCCTTCTCAGAAGTTAGGCCACGCTTTACTCTTTCATTGATTCTTCAGGTATCAATTAAAATGACCTCAACCCTGTCCCTCTTCTTGAAGCAGAAACGCCCTGCTCAGCAGCATCTTTTCTGGCTTTATTCTCTGCTTCTGGTACAGCTTTATTTTTCCCTTTCTGTACCCACAAGATTGCTTTAGTTTGAAAGTGACCACAAGTGACAGCTTTATTAAAATGAAGACATCGAGGGTCCCCTGAAGGCTTCAGGCTTCTCTCACCAGCTGATTCCTGGGGTATCTCAGTGCAGGAAAGCTCATGCTACACACACATGCACGCACACACACACACACACACACACACACACCACTGAGCTTTAGCTTCCCTTTGATTAAACCTTGAAACAGCAGTGTTAGCTCTGAGGTGCTATGGGAGAGATCCCAGCATGTGTGTTTTTCTGTCCTTGACCCAGAAGGTGCACAAAGCATGAGATACAGCCTTGCAGAGCCACTCCCAAGCATGGTGGGATGAGAAGCAGCTTGTCCATGTCCCCTGGCTTCCCTTCCAGACAGCTTTGAAGCCAGAGACCTGTGTGCAAATCCTAGCATCACTTCCTCCTGAGAAGTTTCAGTCAGGCCAGTTTATTTATTCATTTATTCACTTAAAAAACTACTATGTAGCCCTTACTATGTACCTAGCACTGTGTGAAATACTGAAAAATGGAGAAATATAGAACCCAATCTCACCTTTGAGGAATGCACAGTCTAATGGGAAAAGCGGATTAATAGTTACAATACAGCATAATTTTCTCCTCCATGAAATGGGGCTAATGATCTTACAGACTAATTTAAGTTTTAAATAATATGAAGTGGATTAAACAGTGCCAAACATCTAGTAGGTGGCTGGTAAATGCCCACCTTCTCTCTTTTTTCCTCTCCTTGATGTTGAATCCCTGCCCCTGCTCCATCTGCAGCACCACTCTGGTTTACAAGATTGGGAAGAAACTGTTCCCAGGTATGGAGCTGCATCATCAGGAGCTGTCACGCACTGTTGGGACCCGAAGTTAGGTCCCAGTCAACAGTGCTGGGTTCTTAATTCTGAAGATGATCCCTGGTGGGTGGGGCACAGGCCCCAAGGACCCAGACAGGCCAGGGAGAAGGGACCCCATCTAGGGGAGACTCTGAAAACCTGTCTACCCCTTTATCCCTCCTAGGCCTGGCTTCATCTGAGTACATAGAACTAAGGATTTGCCTTCCCACTGCGGGAGTATCTCCTGAGATTGAGGAAACTAACTGATGTACAGGGAAACTTCCTAAATTTGGATTCAGGACCTCCAGATCCCCATCCCAGAGACTCCAGGGTCCAGCAGGGGGTCCTCAGAGTAGTCACCAAGTTGTATTGGGAATCCCTCTGCAAACAGTTTAAGAGTGGAGATAATGATGTTACTTCTGGCTCCAGCATGTTCTGATTCCAACTAAAGATCCTTCAGACTAGAGCTTTCACAACTGAGATGTGACCTGAGAATTGCAAAAGTAGGAAGGCTCACCTTCTTTGATAACATCTGAGGAAAGAGGAATGACTGCATTGAGCTGCACAACACAATACTGTAAGTTTCTAATACTGACCGTGGTGAAATAAGACATTTAATTTTCAATTGATAAAAATCAATGCATACTTCCTATACTTCCAAAGTAATTACAAACTCAAAAATACTTATGCCTGTTTTGCTAAACACAACTGGCTCTTGTTGAAAACACTCAAAATTCACAATTGCACATTTTTAGGTAAATACAATGATTATTTTTATTGTTTTAAGGAAATTGTCTTCCTATTAACAACTGACCAAATAACCCCTGCTAGTCAAGAAACAGTTTATTGCCCAAGAAGTTTCATAATGATTTACTACAATTCTCTCTAGTAAAGTCAAAACCATCCCCCATTTTCTGCTGTTACTAAAAAGAATCTTTTAAAAAAGGACTTTAAATAAATAAGTACTTTTAAAAAATGCAGCATGTACCTTCCCAATGTAAACTACCTCTATCTCTGAGTTGTAAAGAATGTGTATTAAAATTATATCCTGCAACAAAATGCACGTTTTGTAGAGGGGGAAGAAAGAAAAGGTTAAATTGAATCTTCCTGACAATTGTCTTCAATCACACCTTCCTGCCCACAATTGGAATTATAAGTCACATCGCTTTGAGCTAAATCAAATTTACCCTAGCAGGGAAATAGGCTGTGATGGTTCCAATTCAGTTTGGAGGTCGAGATGGAAAAGGCACATCTCTCCTCAAGAAGACACTCTCTCCACCAAGGAGTCTGGAAATAAGCCTCTCCAGCCAGGTAACTGGACACCTTGGGTAACAGCCCCCCTAACCAAGGTTTCAACCAACACAGCACATTCCTGACATTGTCTGCCGCTGGCCACAATGCTAAGAGGGTTTTACAAAACAAATATTTCTCCACAAACCAGGGCGGGTCCCCAGGCAGGCAGGCCCGGAACTTCAGAGCAGCAGTCAGGCACATCGAGACACCCCTGAGCAGATCTTCCAAAGCCTCTCAGCTGAGAAGATGTGACTAACATTAGCTTGGGTTCCCCTCAAATCTAACATATGACCATCTCAGGCTTGATTTAACTGCAGAGGACCTAACTAATGGCACTGAAATGGGGCTCAAATCTGATATTTTAGGTGTTACAACCAGAAAATATATTCCTGACCATATTTTCTAAGCTCCAAGAAAGAAAGAGAGTGGGGAAGAAGGAAGACTAAGGAAAAGAAGATGTTTTCCCTTGTGCTCACCACCTGATAGGCAGGAAGGGGTGCTTTCCTGTAAGTCACCACATTTAATCAGCACAGCAATTGAGCAATGATTAAGGAGCAATTGTCCTCATTTCCACAGTTGGAGAAACTGAGGCACTGGAAGTGAAGAGACATGCCCAAGGTCACCCAACCTGTAAATGGCAGTGCTGATTCTCATCATTGTCTGCCTTTGTGCTTTTTCACCATACTCAACGGGACTCGGGTTTTCTTCTTCAGGGTAACTGTTGGTTTTATTTAATAACCGAGCTTGCCTTCTCCAAATCTTCCCTACTCCACTCCTTTAAATCCTCTTCATTCTTCAAAGATGCATCATTAGTCCCAATTCCTGTGAAGTCTACTCTCACAACTTGCTCTTCTAGAATTCCATTTTTTTTTTTTTTTTTTTTTTTTTTACCGGTAAGGGGATCGCAACCTTCGACACGGTGTGGTCTGCACCACACTCAGCCAGTGAGCGCACCAGCCATCCCTATATAGGATCCGAACCCGCGGCCCCGGCGCTCCCAGTCCACACTCTCCCAAGTGAGCCACGGGGCCGGCCCTAGAATTCCATTTTAACCCTCCTTACATTAGTTAGCTTGCAAAAGATCCTTAACTGTTTCTTGTTTTGTCTTCTCAGCCTGGTCCTGAGCACTTCAAAGTAAAGGACCATGTCATATGTATTTTGTCATCTCCTGCCACACCTGGCACAGTGCCAAGCCCATGAGAGGTGCGCAGGAAGTAGCCCCAGACCAGCCTGGATTGATGCCTCTCTGCTCACCCGCTCTGGTAACTCCCCAGTTTTTCCAGAGCATTCCTTCCACATTGGCCTTCGAGGTTATACAACCAGCTCCCCAATCAGCCCCTCTCTGGCCTTATCTCCCACTCCTTTCTTCTACCATGACTCTGCTCTAGCCACACCGGCTACCCCACTGATCCTCACACACACCAGGCATGTTCCCACCTCAGGGCCTTTGCACTGGCTGTCCCCTCCTCCTGGCACTGTCTTCCTTTAGACTAGCACATGGCTCACACCTCACCTTCCTCAAGTCCTTGCTTATAGGAGAGCCCCTGACCACCTTGTTTAACTGCAACCCCTTCATATTTTTGTCTTTGTTGCACTGATCCAGCACTTA
>NW_007731454.1:139842-140800 GCF_000696425.1 Galeopterus variegatus | reverse complement strand
GAATCTGAGCATGTGGCCAAAAGAAAGCAGTGATACATCCCAGGCCACCGTCAGACTTCCGGGCAAAATAGGGAAGAACAGGATCTTGGAAGCATGTCTGCAGTTTCCTCCAAACACCCATGGACGTTCATTTCCTCCCATCCCCAACCCCCAATAAACAATGCCAGCCTCTGGGTCCATTTCCTACATCTGCCCACAGAGCTAGAGGCCCACCATTCTATACATTTTACTCCAAATATTCCATTTCCTCAATTAAATGGGAAGTTCCTGGCAGGCCTGTCCATGTCTGTTGTTTCCTTTGTGTATACCTGTCCCCTCCTATGCTCTGACCCTAGAGAACCTCCAAAATAATCTGAATGAGTGGAGGAGGTGATTCATGCTAAATCCTTTCCCGGAAAACACGACATTGCTGTCTGCAAAGAGCCACACCTGAAGCTTCCCTCAGGCTTGCAGAGGGCTGAGTCCAACTCGGCTCCTGGTACAGGCATCCTTCTGAGTCTCCAGGGAAGGAGCCCGCCACAACAGTCACCTCAGCAAGCCTCACTACTTGCAAGAATCCTTCCATCTCAGGTGCAACCTTTCTGCTAAGAGAAAGGAATGAGCTGTTTTCTCTTGATCGGCATTGCTGGGACAGAAAAACAGGAGGGCCCCGAGCCTCTTAGGGGTTTAACAGAGGTAATGGAGTTTTGTCTCTTACTGGCTTTTAATTATGGTCTTTGAGCCTCCATTCCCCCATCTGTAAAATGGGGACAATAACACCACCCCACAGGGCTGCTTATGAAGTTAAAACGAGGTGACACATGTAAAGCATTTAGCACATAATAGGTGCTCAATAAATATTAATTCCCTTCCTCTCTCTATCTCTTCTCCAAATAAGTGTAGGCCTATTTCTTTTTTTTTTTTTTTAATTTTTTTTGAATCAAAATTGATTATACATATTTTGGGGGTTCAACATTGA
>NW_007731454.1:135047-139384 GCF_000696425.1 Galeopterus variegatus | reverse complement strand
CCCACCCCATTCCCCTTCCTCTCCCCCTCCCCTCTCTAATCAGCCTAGATTTCTTCTCTCCTTCTGAAAGAATAATGGTTACTCTGTTAATTTGCTGCCCAAATGATCTGTCCACTGCTGAGAGGCGTGATCAGGTCCCCCAATACTATCATGGAACAGATGTCTCTTCCGTCACTATGAAATGGGCTCTGTGGAGACAGACATCCTCCTCCTGTCTTTATCTCTGCTGGTGACTCTCCTTGTGTCAACTCACTCCAGTGGCTGTGGACCATCTGCGTGGTGGTCGTGGTGTCTAGCTGCTTTCACAGTATCCATGGTTATCGTGGTAGCTGTGGTGGGCCACCCACATGGAAGAGATGTTTTTGGCATGCTCCTTGGTGCTGGCAGTGTGCCTGGTTGTGGAGAGTGTCCAATCCCCCGTTCCATACCCCAGATCCTGACTGAGTCCCGAGGTGCTGGCATGGTGTGCCTGGTTGTAGGAGGGGGATCCAGTCCCCAGCTCCTTACCCTGGGTCTCTAGGCATGCCCCACGGTGCTGGCACAATGTGCCTGGTTGTGGGAGGGGGTTTCAGTCCCCTTCTCCATGCTTTGGGTCCACAGCAGGCCCCAAGGCACTGGTGCAGTGTGCCTGGTGGTATGAGGGGAATCCGGTCCCCTTCTCCTTTCGCCAGGTCCCAGGGCAGGCCCCAAGGCGCTGGCATGGTGTGCCTGGTTGTGGGAGGGGGGGGTCCAGTCCCTTTCTCCATTCCCCAGGTGCCCAGGCAGGACCCAAGGTACTGGTGAGGTATGCCTTGTTGTAGGAGGAAGGTTTGGTCCCCTCCTCCATGCCTTGGGCCTTTGGGTGGGCCCCGAGGAGCTGGCACAGTGTGCCTGGTTGTGGGAGGGCGGTCCGGTTCCCTTCTCCAGGCCTCGGGCCCCTGGGCAGGGACCTGATGCACAGTCCCAGTGTGAGTGCGGGCCTCTTTCTACAGCCCTTTCTCACTGGTTTCTTCTTCCACCTTTTGAGTCATTGATAAAATCTTTCCTATCTACTTTCCATTGGATTCTCCTTCTACCATAAATCCCCTGGTTTAATAATTTGTTTTTTTGGTTTTTGTTTTTTTTTTAAAAAAGGCCTGGCACAGTTATACAGTTGGAGAGTCTACATCATAATTCCTGCCTGTTTTACTTTTCTCCACAGATGCTTTTAGAAACTAAAGAAAATCACAGGATCAGTTTATCATTAAAATGAGATTTAGAAGCAGAAGAAACCAAAATGTTAAAAGACTCACTTCTCCAAGCCGGTGAACTGATAGGCAGGTCTGAAACCTCTTCACGCCCCCGCCCCCTTTCTCTCCCATCAGGGAAATATGATGATTAATTAGACAAAGCCTGTCCTGCTAGTTGAAATCCTTTAAGGCAGGAACCACATAAACACCAAGCATTATAACTGCAGTAAAGAGAAACCAGAAAACCCCTCTGCTTTGGGACAATAACCAAGGCACAGCTAAATAAATAATGAAGATCAAAAAGAATCTTCCACATGGATAATAGAAAATGTCACCAGCATAAACAGGAAAAGAGATGAGTTCAGTAAAGGAAAGAAGTCACATTGGCAGGTCTTGAGTAAGACTTTTGCTTACTTTTAACTTCCCAGCCTATAACTCGCAAGGTTATTAATACAGACTCCTACTGTTTTTGGTCAAATAAACAGCTGCTGATGTTTTGTGTCTAAACCACTTTATTAGAGCTTTCCTTTACAGCAATTGTTTCTTCCTTTCCAAATCCTGAGAGGCTCAGACAGCTGAAAAACAGAATGCCAAGGCAGAATGAATAACAAAGGAGAGAAAGGAGACAGGCTACATGGGCAGGGGAGATGGGGCAGGGGCTGCCGGGACCCTCGTGTCTTCTTTATAGCTCTTAGAGAAAGTCAAAGTTCAAGAGCGGGAGCAGAAGACATGGATATGGTATCATCAGAAGGACTAGTTTTGCCCTGGAGCGGAGGAGTTACCTCTAAATGGAATTCACCACTGTGAGGAGACTAGGGTGACCAACCTCTCGGGTGTGACCTGGGCTGAGGGGCTTCCTTGGATCTGGACTTTCAATTTCAAAACAGGGAAAGTCTGAGGCACACTGGGATGAGTTGGTCACCCTTGGAGACACATGGCTGTGCCAGTGCATGTGAAAGCACTGGGTACCATGCCTGGCATGCCACAAATTTCAAAACAGGGAAAGTCTGAGGCACACTGGGATGAGTTGGTCACCCTTGGAGACACATGACTGTACCAGTGCATGTGAAAGCACTGGGTACCATGCCTGGCATGCCACAAGTGCTCAAAAGTCACAGTGGAACCTGAATGGGCTCTAGCCTGCAGCTGGAGCACCGCTTTTGCTGCAAGGACAACTCCTGGGTGCCCCACAGTGATCCACAATCACCCAAAAGAAAAGGCTCAGCCTCATGGCAGCACCTCACTCACCCT
This sequence comes from Galeopterus variegatus, assembly GCF_000696425.1. Taxonomy (NCBI): domain Eukaryota; kingdom Metazoa; phylum Chordata; class Mammalia; order Dermoptera; family Cynocephalidae; genus Galeopterus; species Galeopterus variegatus. Next base: position 136,925 of record NW_007731454.1, on the reverse strand, counting down.
TCCAGAGCAAGGCCTTCCCCCTCCGCCCATCCCAACCTTGAGGTTCCTTGCTAACACAAGGACAAACCAAGCCACAGGCCTAGCTCCCTCTCACCAGCCTGCCCCTGATGTGAGGCCTCTGAGTTGACACGCAAACACAGTCTTTGATAAAACAATCCCCCATGAAATTTTCATCTTCTTTTCTATTCTGCCGAGATCATAGATTTTGCGACAGTTTCCCTTCTTGGCTCCATCACCCATCAGACTTGTGACCTTGAGCAAACTCTCTAAGTCTCTAAGACCTAATTTTCTTACTTCTAAAAACCTACTATGCCATGTTGTGAAGATGAAAAAAAATCACAAATAAAAAGAAAATAACTTTTGTTTGTCCATTCAAGTAAATAAAGTAACCACGCATGGCAGCACCTAGCCAGTCCCTGACACAGGAATGGTTCTCTTCCTCCATTCCCTTGATGCAATCAATCTTCAATTCTTTATATGCCTATTGCTCTTCAAATAAATCATGGGTTTGGCTAGATTCTCATTTGTCACTTCAAATCTCTCCTTAGCTTTCTTACTGTCATATTCATTGGTCCAAGCAATTTTGGTACTGTTCTCCTAAACCCCGAGATGTCATTAGCATGACACTTATTTACCCAAGCTTCAAATTCTGTCCTGCCAGGGTTCCTGAAGTTCCTCCCGCTCTTCCGGGATCTCAGTGGCCTTTAACTCCGTGTTCCCAGAGGAGAGAGATGGATGGACAAGTCAGGTTGGCAAAGCCCAATAAGGCACCAGAGCTTATGAAGATGCAGCATTCAACAGTCTTAACCAGGGCGCTCTGCTCTGAGACTTAAACTCAGGACATTGGCAAAATGAACCCATTCACGCCTAAGAGCTGGCCCCAAGTCTCTTCTTCAGGTGTCGTTTTACATTGTTCTCACCTGTCCCAAGATGAAGAGTGCAGATGCTGCTTATCTGATCTTCCCAAACACTGTACTTTTATGAGCTCTTGAAGGACAGTAGCAATAGGATGTGGCCCAGTGAAGTATGCCTGCCGGCCCCCATACCATGTCAGCAGTGGCTTCATACAGGGGGCCTCTCCATGTCTCATTGGGGCTGGATGCTTAGGGGTCTCAACTAGCATCATCAAGGGCAGCTTCATCTCCCAAAAACAATCCTCTACAAAACTGAAATTGAGTATCAGGTGGTGAAAGAGAACTACATCTCAGGACTGCACACACACTGGGACAATCTGTCTAACAACACATTTCAATCTATAATCGTGTCGCCATAAAAACTACCAAAGCATTAGTGCTCACATAACCAGGAATTCTTTCACCTAAAGTCCTGCATTCAGCAGAGTCTATAAAGGGTCCCAGACCCACACAGAATGTTCCAGAATAGCAGTTGTTCCCAATCACTGCCACAGCATGTAGTATTTTGAAACAGTTGTGAGGTAATTTGTTCTTAACAATAATTTAAGTACAAAGCTTATGAATGATTAACTTTAACTCTAATAAATTAAAGGGATTTCAAGGTTATCACACTCCCTTGCATGCTAATAGGCTTTCTTGAGTGGGAGAGAAAGGGGTGGAGTGAGAAGGAATGCAGCGTGTTGGGACGTGCACACGCTGGCCCTGCCCTAGGGCACATGCCCTGCTGGTGAAGGCATGTGTGTCAGGAAGAGGCAGACATTGAGAATCCCTGTGCTCAAACATTGCATTGCTGAAAGAGCTGATTCTGACCCTAACGGCAAAGTGGGATTTGCTAAGATAACAATTGTAGGAACCCTGGAATAATCAAATCCCTGCCAAATTCAAGGCAGAACCCCCAGCCTTCAAGTGACATTCAAGGGCAGCATAAAAAGCACAGCCCACCATTCACTGAATTTGGATCATC
>NW_007731454.1:126843-134298 GCF_000696425.1 Galeopterus variegatus | reverse complement strand
TCAAAGAGGTCAGAAATCCTATAGGATGGTAATGAAAATGCTCCAGTAACTTTATTTTTTTATTTTTTCAAAAGATGACCGGTAAGGGGATCTCAGCCCTTGGCTTGGTGTTGTCAGCACCACGCTCAACCAGTGAGCCAACCAGCCATCCCTATATAGGATCCAAACCCATGGCCTTGGTGTTATCAGCACCACACTCTCCCGAGTGAGCCGCAGGCTGGCCCTCCAGTAACTATATGGGGCTCTGAATCCCATAAACACCTTTGGAAAAACAGACCAGCCTAACCCAAGTGACTGAAGCTGACCTTCAAGGCCTTTACAAACCAGAAAACCAGACTGTGGCTCTCTGACATTTCTCATTCTGAATTCTCCTTGAGATTCTACACCAACCTACTTATCAAGGGCAAATAACAATTTATGTCAAGTGAGTGAGAAAGAATGTGGAATTCATTTATTTTACAGCCTACACACTTCTGGCTAAAAATGAAAATTCTCTGGCCATGGGAAAAAGTTGTATTCTTTGGCAAGGTTTTTCAACTCACGGAAGATGTGGTCCCAGGCTATTAACAAAGGTAATTAGGCTCAACTTCTAAACCCTTCTATTGAACTCTCTTAAAATATCAATCACTGTTACTAATATAATTTCGCATGCCACAGTTCATTCCAAAAGACAAATAGCTTTACTGTTTAAATGACACCATTTCTTCAAATAAACTCCAAGCACTCAGCAAACATCATATCCCCTTCTTCAAAAACCCTGCCAAGTCAAGGATTAGATAAGAAAGAGGACACCAGCCAATTCTAGGTGACATGGAAAAGCCATAGGGAACAGGAAAACATCCAAGCTCAGGACATTTTCTGTTTCTTAGGAACCATATATGGTTTGTAATTATGGTGAACAGTGTGCTGTTACTGACCTGATGTACATTAATATGCACATAAAATGCCTAATAAACTTTCAAAGAACAAAATGCAGTTAATAACTCATTTTTCCATTGTTGGGATGATCTTGACTCAATGAAGTAAGATAATGGATTTAGAAATTAGTCATATAATGTAATACATTATTAATCATGGTATTCAGCAGGGTAAATAGATGTTATAAGAACACCATCCAGGAACTCAATTTCCTTTCAGATTTGTTTATTCTCTTGAATTCTTTATGCTACCATCATGCCTTACAAAAATGTAACAGACTGATCTTTTCTTTTCTCCCAAAACAGTGATTTTCAACCTTTTTTTAAGAAGCAAAGCCGTTCTAAAAATGAAATATTTTATAGAATACCAAATATAAACCAGATGAAAGAGGAACTGCATTGGTTGCAGGAAGGGGGGGAGTAGGTATACCTGGGGTCTAGGAGACCCCACTTGACCCTTTTACTTCTCAGGCCTCAGACCAAACCTTCTAGAAGTTTGGAGCTCCTGGAAACATAGTTTGAAAACCCCTGCCCTAAGGCATCTATGTGAAACAAAAATTATGTATATAATATATAATACAGACAGAAAGTATTTTTATTTATTTAAGATGTCCATAAATAAAACATACATGTAAAATACACAAATCACAAAGACAGATAGTTCAAGAGAAAAATGGACAAAAGACACAAATAGTTCTCACAAGATAAAAACAAACATGAGGGTGGGGGAGAATATTAAGTTTTGTAGTAATCAAAGGAGTACAAATCAAAAGAATAGAGCATTTGACAGTGATTACATTTGCTCAGAAAAAGCTGAATGATAACACCCAAGGCTGGCCAGGCTCCATGACACTGGTACAATAAGACATTGTTGGTGGCTGTGTAGAAAGGCTTTCCTTTTGAAAAATAATCTTTTATAAAAATGAGTTTTTATAAATGAGTCTTTGAGTCAGTGATAATCCCACTTCTGGAAATACATCCTTACAAATAATTCAAAAGAGAAAATCAGTGAGGTGAAGATGTTCATTTCTGCTCTGATTTATAATAGCAAAACAAATGCCCAATAATAGGGAAGTGGTTGGATCAAAAACGGTATATTGATGAAGGAATACTATGCAGTCATTAAAAATATGTAAAAGTTCTCTTTAAAAAATCCCTCCATTTAATCAGCTCTCCAGATTATCCATGCTGTCCATTACCTCTGTAAAACAAACTCCATGAAGACTTTGTCCCTCTGTAGGGGCTTTTCTCTGTTACTCCTGCTGACATCTTCTAACAATTAAATTGTACACTTCTCGAACATGTTCATATTATTTGTATTTGTCACTGTAGCAGCATAATTTAATTAAATATTCTGTGAACCAATGAAACATGACTACTAAAAAGATGAGAGCTGTTCTTTTTAAGAAAATAAATGTATATGCTTTGTAAAGACTTTATACAAGGTAGTCACTTAAAGAATAGCAGTCAAATTACATGTGAGCAAAATCATCACAAAAGATCATAAAAAAATCATAAAAATTTAGGCTACTGTACTGAGATTGCTCCATAAGCACCTTTAAGTTCCCAATGAATTTTATAGAAAACAGAGATAGAAATCAGACTTTGTAAACAGGACATTGTGGGAGTGATTTATGCAAGGAAGATGAGCAGGATGCCAGTAGGCAGACCCAGCCTAAAGACACAGCTTGGCCTGACATCAAAAGACTGGCAAATGGATGCACATTTTGAATCACATTAAACTAAAAATATTTAATGCACATATGTAATATTTTGTTTTACTCTCCTCTTTAATCAATTTTTTAGCTAACTGACTAAGTTAAACCCTGAGCATGTTGAATTAGAGAGATACTATTATCCTTTGAAAACACTTCCACTATGACAAGGACCAGGAGTGTTTCAGTTCACTACTGTCATCCTCAATGACTTCCCCAGTGCAGTGCCTGGCACATAATAGGTCCCCAATAGACAAATGTTGAACCAATAAACTATGTAGCAAATATGAAAAAAAAAAGCTAACAAAAAGCAAAGTGAAAAAAAGCAGGATATAAAATTACACATAAATCATGACTACACCTTCATTTTTAAATATGGAGGCAAATGAACAAAGCTAGAAGGAAATGCTCAAAATGCAAAATAGTTGTTTGGGTAGAATGAATTATGGGCAATTTGATACATTTTTAAATATTTTCTTAAACATCAGCACATTCTTTTACAGATTCAAAAAGGTACCAACCAAGAAAAGGGGAAAGCCATTTTCGTTTTTACTGGACTTAAAAATAAGAAGTGAATCAACATTTCCCCTTCCTAAGTTCCCCAACCCTTTGGCCTCCTTTAGCAAATTCTCTGCTCCATCCACCTCACCATCTCAAGTAATACAGTCTTTCTCCTCCTAAGAACAAACCTGTACTAACACTTACTTTGTGTTTCCAAACCACCACGATGCTTTCTTTCAAAATCTGAAGTTATCACCCTTTTGTTTAACATACATTTGGTTAAAAAATTTTCTCAAAACTGCGATTTACATGCCCAGAGATTCCCAAACACCATCTAATTAAGTAATTCAATCAGAAAACAAATTAAAATGAAATATCACTGCAACCCCTAAGAGGAAAATAAACTCTTCAGTGGTGACTAGAACAGACCTCTAGGGTGACGCTCCAAAGCCTCTTCTAATTGCAAGTCCTGTGGAACATCCTGCAGAACATTTTGTGACATTTGCAGTTTCCAGGACAACTTTCCTTCCAAAGAAATGAGGAGCTCGAGTGAGACTCCAAAGCAAAACATAGTCTTTGGGGAATGGTAACGCTTTCATTAATGACTAATCAGTGCACTGGGCACCAGCATCGTGTACTCATTCATTCATCCACTCAGCCATCTAACACCTACTCTCTGCAGAATGTGCTAGGAACTGTCTTGTCCTGGGTACTCAACAAACATTAGTTAAGTGACTATAACCTCAGCCTCTCATGGAACAAAACAAAACCCAGAACTTTGCAAATTTATCCATAGAAAGACTGCAAGTGGGAAGGCTACCGACTCCATCACCCCCAAGCCATCCTCTAAAGTCACTCACTCTGACACCCACTTCCACCAGCTGACTCCAGAGGAGCACCGCTCCTCCTGTGGCCCTCTTAGGAGTCAGTACAGTATGTGGTTACGAACAAAGACTCTGAAGCCACACTAGCTGAGTTTAAATCCCTGTACTAGCACATACAAGTGGTGTGGCCCTGGGCAAGTCACAACCTCTCCATGCCTTGGTTTCAACTTCTGTAAACAGAGCTAATATTACCTCCTCATCAAGTTGTGAGGATTAAATAGTCAATATATGTAAAGTGTTTATAATAGGGCCTGGCACATAAGAGGTTCCGTATAATTTTTAGCTCATATTATTATTAGCCCTTATTCCCCTCAGCTCAGCAAAAGAAAGTGGATTGTTCAGAACGCTCTACTGACTAGAGGGAACTTGACAGTGGAATTCACGTAAACAGCCTATATCCTCAGGCACAGGAGTCTGATCTCATTACCCTTTCCTACCCTCTGCCTTTGGAGAGCTGCACTTGACCAGTCCCAAGCTTTGTAGTCCCCTTATCTGTGTTCCCTAAATCCTAGCTCTGGGATGGCTCCAGCACCGAGGAGGGAGCTGTCAGTCATCACAATACCATCACAGCACAACCAACCACTAACCTCTGCTCTCTTCCTGCCTCATTTCTAGTCTTTCCCAAGTCAATGACCCTTCCCCACCCCGCTGTGGGTTGTGGCTTTGGCCTTTCTGTCCTGAGATTGTGGTCATTTCTGAATAGCCACAGGAGTCATTACAAGTATATAAGAGAACTGGACCAATACATGTTTTTAAGGCTCCTACTCCCTCTTTTTTACTCATCTCCCCCAATTTTTTCAGGTACATATTTGAAAGTTCGGAAAAATAAATAGTTATAAAGTTTCGTGAGAGAAAATCACAAAGGCTTCTTTCAACTTCATCATTGCATGTAGAGCCTTATCAATCATGTGACATGGTCCACATTCACCATGATAGGGGCTCACTCTGTGATGAGCTCATCGGTTAACAATATCCCCTCGAGGTTTCCCAAAGCAGTACCTTGCTCACCTCCTCCTGAACCAGACAGAAAGGCACAAGAGAATCATTTTCCAGTGACACACACACACACACACACACACACACAGAGTCTGTGGAGGAAAATCTCTCAAAACCTGCAGGCAAACTGAAAATGTCAAAGTAAGGCATGGCCATGTGTTTCCCAGGGAACATTCTGAATCACCCTAGGGCAATCACTGTATTTCTGTTGCTGATTAATTGTCAATCAAAACCCACGGGGTGGAAAAGGACAAGTAAGTAATAGCAGCAACAGGCACCCATCAGATAAATTGGCCAAAAACCCAATGCCAGATTGAGAGGCAGAAGCAGGTCTGAAGAAGAAGCTGTCAATGTTCCCATTTCTGGGGAAGTGTCAAAGCCATGGGCTTGTTTTCAAGTCTTTAGTCAGGAAGCACAATGGAAAACAACATTTCTTCAGCACTCACCTGAACCTGCCCTGGGAAGGAACTATCCCAGCCTCCTGGGTAAACACACCAAATTCAGACAGAGCGTCTGTCCCAACCCTGGCAAGGGCAGCAGGTGCAAGGGTTGGAACCCCGACACCCACGTGTAAACAAAAGAGAGCTCTCCTGGGGGAGAAAGGCTTCAACTCAACTCGGTATTTGCCAAGGTCTGTGCTGGACCTAGAGCTAGGCGGGTCTGCCAGGGTTTACAGGTGAACTAGGCTCAGCTTGGCCCTTAAGAAGCTCACACGCCTGGTAGAAAGCAAGGGGTGCCGGAGGCTAAGAATAAGAAGTGTGGACGTGAGAGACAGTGTGTGTGTGCACACTCGGCACCAGACCTCCCGACGCCCAAAACTCCATGCCTTCCCTGTGACACCTCAAGGGACCAGGTCGCCTCAGGAGAGCGCCCCGCACACCACCCTACCCTCCCTTTGGACCACCTTCCTGGCCTGGAGCGCACCCACCCGGCCACAGCCTTAGACTCCAGATCCACCCCGCATGGATCTGGCCGCTCCCTGGGTCTGGAAGTGGAGCTAACGGAGGGATCGACCTTCACCGGGTCCGGTTCCGTCCCGGTCCCGGGCGGCTCCGCGGGAAGGGCGCAGCCCAGGGCGGGCTTTCCCGGTCCTAGGTGGAGGCGCCACCGCAGTGGACAGAGCTCAGGATTCAACGATTCTTCCTGTCTTTGACAACTGCTCCTGTACAGGGTCCTGGACCTGCCAGCTATGGGGGGGCTTGGAGGGGGAGGAGGGCACTATAGGTTTAAGCAGCCCCAAAGCCCCAGATGCCCACCTGCATTTTCAAACTCCTACCGACCGAGCACAGCAAGGCTGGGGCTGGGGCAGGGACGATGCGATCTTCCTAGCCCCGGCTTGTCTTGCAGGCTGCTCGTCCTTAAATGCCAACGGCTAGGGCCGCGTGGGCCATATCGCCTGTCCCTTACGTGGCCAAATGAGCTCCTTTACCCGCGCTCTCTCTCTTGCACACACACAAACATTCATATGCACACGCACCCTGAGCCGGACTTGCGTGCGATCCCGGAGACCGCGAGCAACCAGCCCGGAGTCACACGCACGTTTGGACACGTGCACAGCGCGCCCCCATACCGCCAGCGAGCTGCACACACCCGCGCGTGCAGCCCCGCGCACACACGTGTGCCCTGGGGAAGCGCGCACAGCCGCAGGCTCCGAGAGTCCCGCACGCAGTCCCCCCAAGCGCTTGCGGCCCCAGAGCCCCGCGGACGCTGGGTTGACGCGCACCAGCCCCAGCGCACTCCGCGCGGCGCTGGGCACTCCGGGGCCTCATGGGGGGCCCAAGTTTCCAGGGGCGCCCGTACCTTGGATGTGCTGCTTGATGACATTCTCCAGGTGGTCCAGCCGCTCAATGATCTTCAAAGTGTCCCCTTTGTCTTCCTCCAGCTTCTTGTCGGGCGCCGGCTCCTGACCCCTCACATACACGCTGGCGATGTAGTTGGTGACCCAGCCCACGTAGAGCAGGCATATGATGTTGGTCATGCCGCTCAAAATCACGCAAGTGGACACCAAAGTTTTGGTCTTCCTGGTGCACACCATTCTGGGCTCCCTCCTCCATATAGAGCTACCCGGGCTCCTCCTTGCAGCGCGCTCCGGACTCCTCGGCTCTCACACCCCCTTGCACGTCCGGGACGGCTGCGCGCCCGCGCACCTGAGTCCTGAGTCCTGAGGTTCTGCAAAGCCCGGTCCGCTGGCTGTGGAGCCGCCGTGCCCAAGTTGGCAGCTCCCGCCGCCGGCCGCCCGGAGAGAGAGCTTGACAAAGGAAATGAGGTGGATTTTTTTTCCAAATTAAAAATCTCCGAACCCTTCCCAGAGCGGTCACGGGTGGCCGACAGCCGCGCGACCCAATGAGCACGTCTGGAAAACTTTGCCACTGCCTGGGTCCCCGGCCGCGCCGCTTGCCATCGCCAGGCGCCGGCTGCCTCGGCGGTCCGACCGGCCCGCGC
>NW_007731454.1:119975-126353 GCF_000696425.1 Galeopterus variegatus | reverse complement strand
GGAGTCCGGCCACCCGGCCCCTCCTGCTGGCCGCCCCCGGCTCCCGCCCCCCAGGGACGCGCCTGAGCCTCCACCCGCGCCCGCGCCGGCTGTCTCAGATCCGAAGCTCGCGGAGAGGGCGCGTCGCTGGTCCCAGCCCCTGGGTCGGCAGATTCCGCCTCTAGGGAAATTCCGTGTCTTGCTCTTGCGTAGAAATCTCCGGCCTTTGGGAGGTCGCGCGGCTCAGCTCCTCTGTGGCGTCCGCTCCTTCCTTGGCCTCACTTCGGCCTCCACCCTGCCCTCCTCCTGGGTGTCTCCGACCTGGCCACTATCAAAGGAGCCAACCCTCCTGGGAATCTCCTAGAAGAAGCATTGGTGACCTGTTAGATGTCTCTAGACCACCTGTCCGCCACCCCCAACCCCCAAGTTCTTTGCCCCGATCTAGATTTTTGTCTACGCAGCTCCCAGGGCAAGAATGTGTCCTGTAACCCCAGTTGTCATTCATATGGGACCAAACCTATCGTAGTGCACAGAAATGCCCCCCGGGGGGGGGGGGGGGGGAATTAAGCTCTCTGTAAACTGTAAAGTCTTTCTGCATGTTGTTAGTGCTATTGGGGAGGGCAGCGAGACAGAGAACTGTGACTGACAGCAGAGGGGCAGGCCAGACTAGCAGCGTGACTATTGTGTTATTAGTGCAAATGTTTATTCATATTACCCCCTTCTGCTGAACACCCACTTCTCAGCACCTGAACATAATTCCTTTAAACAAAGACTTTTTAAAACACAGTTTCCCTCCTCTTGTTCGTCTCTGACTTGCATGTTCCTGGCGGGAAAGTCAGGGAGGCAGGCTGCTGCGTGTTCACCTTGTTGTGTGCCAGCACTCCACCCAGACATGGTAATACTCAGGGTGGCTCCCTCAGATGATGTCTTCTGGATTCGAAGAACGCACCCTTCAAAAGAAGAGGCACGAAACCAAAGAAGGGACATTTTATGGCCCAATCAGCCAAGGGCCGTTCAAACAGTGCTTTGCTTGTACAAACTTCCAAAAGATGCTGTGAAAATAGGCAGCAGCTAGGGATCCTGGAAGATTTCTCTTTAGCCACAGCTGGAGGAGAGAACCGAGGAGTGTGGGTCAGGGGTAGAGAAGGGAGATTAGAATAGCTTGTATGTATGAGACACAGTCACGAGAGGAGAGATGTGCACAACTTCTGAAAGAAATCAAGGCAGAGAAGTCAGCAGCCTCCTCGAGAGAGTAAAACCTCTCCCTTCTCTTTCAGAGAGGTTAAATAGGTTGCCCAATGTCACATAATGAGGGAGCGATAGAGCTGACAGTCAACTCTATATAGTCTGATTGCAGACTGGAATTCTTTGGGCTCAGCCTTGCTGTGGAGGGCAGGGCTGGCACAGTGGCTGGCCTGGGAAGGGGTGCAGCACTGAACAGAGTCACAGGTGCAGTGGCCACGGGGAGCCCTTTCAGCTGCTCTTCCCACTCAGAATTCCCAGTGATGTCTCCAAAGCTTCAGGGCCTTCTGGATACTTCCAACACCCTGGCCGTATTCCTTCCCACCTTTCCTGTCTCTCCCTTTCTTCTCTTTTGGAAGTTTAATTCACATCACAAATGAAGGGTCTGGACTTTCTTCTGGTTAGATGGAGTTACACGCAATGGCCTTGAGAACAGCTAATGGCAAAGGCATCTTTCCCTCTGTTCTGCACCTTCTCCCAGAAGGAGCCCTAGAAGTTCAGCTCTTCTTAGGATCTTCCTAAATCACCACAGGGCTAGACAGAGAGGAGGCAATACTCATTTTTCACACTCTTAATAGAAAAAAGAAGAAAAGTCCCAAGTTCATAAAAATAAGGTTCAAGAAAAAAAATAAAGTGGATTGTGGGATCTTAGATTTTGTACCAGCTGATCCTCTAAGATAATTCATAAGAGTGGAGGGGATGAATACTACAGAAGAATACAGAACAGGCTTTCCTCTCTGAAAAGTCACAGGGTTGAGTTGACCAGTTCAAAGACTATTCACAGGAGATGTAGCCAGACTCCAGGGTTCTAATCCCAGATTCACCATTTATTAGTTATGTGAGCTTGGGCAAGTTACAAAATGTCATTGGGGCTCAATTTTCCCCATGTATCAAGTGTTAACAATATCTTGCTGAAGGACTGGTTGTGAAGATTAACTAAGAGAATGCACCAGAAAGGGCTTAGGGCAGGACACATAGTGGCTGCTCAGGATCACATGAGTTTCCTTCCAGGATATGGTCCCTCCCTTTCCAGATCAGAGCTCTGTTCCATGAACTCCCTCCTGCTGTTAAGCAGTGCTTGATTTCTCCATGGATCAGTATCAGCCCTCTCTCCCCTAATGGAAACTCACAGGAACTAATGCTATAGGCAGCAAGGGGCTCATCTTATCTTGGCTAGCTGGGCTCCAGCACATTGGCTTTCTACTCACAATGTCTGTCTTCACCATCAGTAGTGCAGTGATCTGCATAGGCTGATAGTATATTTAAAACCGAAAGCATAGGTTGCCCCCAGTACCTCAGTTGTCCACTCAAGATCCCCAACCCCTTGGTGATAAACAAGGGAAGTGGGAGAAGTCACAAAAACGTTGCCCACAAAGATTTTAGGTCCTCTAGAAAGGAGTTAGCCCCATGCAAGCCCCCTTGCAAACAATACCTGGTGAGAGATTCATATCTTCGGCCCTCAGCTCAATTATACTCAATCCAAAAAGTAATTATTGAGCTCCTGAATGACCAGTTGCCCTGAACCCAGCCCCCTTTACTCCAGACATGCAGGTATAACCTGAGTTTCATAGTTGCAATATGGGCCTCTTTTCTGAGTCTGGAAAACTGTTAAAAATCATCTTTGCACTGTAAGGATGTTTCTGATTCTCGGTAGGTCATTTATCTAACCCCTGAGTGTTTTCTCACCTTTACTTTGAATAAATCCTGCCTCAGGGGTCATTGTGAAGAGTTATTCAGATAATGCATGTGAGTAGATCTAGCAGAGACTCTAATACCAAGAAGTTCTTTAAACTGATTCTGAGAATTTGAATCTGGGGTCTCCCTTCAGTCTTGTCACAAGAGGAAAGTGTGTACCTTAAAGAATGTACAAAAGGGGCTGGAGATCCTTCATGAGGTCTGCCCAGCACGGCCTTTGGATATCACCCATCTTTACATTGAACAGGTAGCTTCCCTCTTGTGATTTGAGGGTGAGCTAAGCCAGACTTCTTACCCACAAGTACAGCCACATTGTCATCCTACCAACACTAAGCCTTCGTTCAGAATGTCTTTGTACCAGAGTTGGAAAAAGCCAGTCATTAATAGAGTTCAGGCACAAATCAATTACATTATGAAGGCAGGTACCCTGAGCTGAGGATTAAGGGGGAAGAGTGAACCAGTCTTGGCCAATGGCAGGAGTCCATTCATCAGAGAGGGCTGTCAGTGGTCATCTATACCCACCAGATGGCAGCACCATGCAAAGCCTTGGGGACAGAGGTGCCAATTATGATTTGGAGGCAAAAGGGGAAAAATGAGCCCTGATGGTGGAAAGCCTCAGTCCCCAGCCTGGGTGCATGGGAAGTGGGATTGCCAGGTTTCTAGGAGAACAGAATTCTTGCGGTTTCCAGCAAGGATGAATGTGGGATTCAGAGAAAAGGCTGTATAGGGACAATAGGTCCAAGACTAGATTCTGCCAAGCTACATGTCTGAGATGTCATTGATAGAAAAGGCACGCTCCTGGGGGAGAGAATGTAAACTAAGAGAGGAATGTTTGTTTAGTGCCTACTTTGTGCCAGTGCTAGTGTTTTTCATGTGTTGTCTTTTGAGCACAGACTAGGGAGCTAGACAGCTGGGTTCATATCCCACTTCTGCCATTTTCTAGCTGGAAAGCTACTTAACCACTTGGGCAAGTTACTTAACCACTGCGTCTCAGTTTCTTGATCTGTAAAATGGAGACAATAATGATGATACCTATCTCATGGGGATGTTGTGAGAATTAGATGAATTAATACGTATAAAATACATTAAAGACACCGTATAAGTACTGACTGCTATTATTACTATCTCTGAGCACCAAAGTATCTGAAAGATAAATAAAAGGAGAGAAGACAGGCCACCCAGAGGGAATCTTCCTCTAACTAGGAACAAAGGGCCCTAGAAACTAGGGAGCCTCTTGCTCCTCTTTTCTCACCTTATTGAGGACCCAGCGCAACTCCTAGCTGCATCGCAGGGCAGATTCTGACAGGAGTCCTGCAACTTGACGCAGCTAACCCTCTGTCCTCTTATTCATCCATTAAATAGCTTCTGAGTACCTGCTCTGTGCTAGACCCAGTGCTGGGTACTGGGGATTCAGAGACGAGTCACAGACCTGCACCCTTGCCCTTAGGGAGCTCACTGTTTAATGGAGGAGACTAAAATAAACTGCCATAATACAGTAGGATAAGCTCTTATGTGACATGTAACACTAATATGAAAGAGAAAAGTGCAAGCAGTTGATGGAGGCACCGTATTCCTCCCCAACAAGTGGTTATGCGACTTCTGAAGAGCTCCACCTCCTTTCAATCACTGGACAGCTCTGCTGGGTGGAAATTTCTTCTTTTGATCTAGAGGAAAATATTTGCAAGATATTTAACAGACCAAGGATTGATATCCAGAATAAACAAAGCACTCATATATCCAATAAAATAGAGAGGCAAAAATATCCAAATGCAAAAATGGGCCAAGAAGATGAGCAGACAATTAAGTAAAGAAAAAGTGTAAATGGCCAATAAACATGTAAAAGGATAATTAAACTTGTTAAAAATCAAAAATACATTTTTTAAATGTAGATATCATTATTCACCTATCAGATTGACAAAATATTAATGTGTAAATTGTCAAGTTTACAGAGAATATGTGGGAAATAAGTACTCCCATATACTGCTGGTGGGAGCATAATTAATACAGTCACTTTGAAATGTAATTTGTCAATAACAGTGAAAATAAAAATGCATATTACCCTCTGACCTTGTCCTCAAAGTGTGGTCCATGAACCGGTGGCATCAGCATCAGTTGAGTGCTTACTAGGAATGCAGAATATCAGGCCCTTTACACATCTATTGAATCAGAATCTGCCTTTTAACAAAATCCCCAGATGATTCAAATATACATTAAAATCTGAGAAACAATACACATGAAACTGTTAACCATGGACTTTCCTTGGAAAAAGAGCCAGGATTGGGGGTAGTGGCCAACTTCTGAAATTTTTACTGGGTTCATCTGTAATGCCTGAATTTTTACAATGAATATTTCTTAATGTAATACTTTCAAAATTAGAATTATTTTTTTAATTTCAAAAAATCTGAAATCTGATTTGCATTCATTGCAGTCCTGCTTTGTGACCTGAGCTAGTCTTGTAACTGTTCTAAATCTGTTTCCTCATCTACAAAATAGGATACTAATTACACCTAGCAAGAAAAAGGCCAGTCCAGCTTCACACATTGGTGGGCTTGGAGAACATCACGCCAAGCACAATTCAACCTTTGACATTCATAATGATGATTCTCATTGTCAGGAAAACAGCCATCTTTTAAGGTTTATGGCCACAGAGAAGAGAGCAATACTATGGAAGGAAGATTTTTGCCCAATGGAACAAGTACATATGCACGCATACATATATACACCCATCCATACATATAAGATTCTTGAGCTACCTATGCTACCCAGAGGGGTGTTTCCTATTGAAAAATAAAAGAAATCATCAAGGTATATAACCACTTTCACCATGTAGTGAGAGCAGGGATGTTATTAACTCCTGCTCACTCAGAGCCTTTTCTTAGTTTTGTGTATTTTACATAAATAATATATTTATAGAATTGTCTGCTTATACAGATGCAGCAAAAGATTTTATAAAAGTTTTGGCTTCCTGTTCTTTAAGAGGATGCTTAGTAGGACATAAGATATGTTGATTTGAAAAACAGAAGGCCATAGTGGTTACACACATGTAATCAAAAGGGCTTGGGTTGGGGTTATGGATCTGACATTTATTAGCTCTGTGAATCTGGGCAAGTTACTCCAGCTCTTTTATCTCAATTTCCTCACCTGTAAAACGTAATGTCTGCCTCACAGAGTTGTTGTAAAGATTAAATGAAATAATATTTGCAAAGCTTAGCACTCAGTTGTGGTAAGCATTCAACAAATGACAGTTTTAAGAGTACTTAACACTTTTATTTAAATAATAAGTCTTGGTATTTCATTCCCACTCAATGATTATACATATTACATAGCACATATATGTAACCCAGGGACTAAATACATATATTTTTTATATATATACATACATACCAAATATATATATATATATATATATATATATATATATATATTTTTTGTGTGTGTATATATATAAAAAATATATATATA
>NW_007731454.1:97822-119699 GCF_000696425.1 Galeopterus variegatus | reverse complement strand
ACAATTTTTTTTTTCCTTTTTGTCTTTTTTCGTGACCGGCAACGGATCGCAACCCTCAGTGTCGCGCCCGTACTGGACCGGGACCGGCAATGGGATCGCAACCCTCGGTGTTGCACCCGCACCTCGCTCAGCCAGTGAGCGGCCGGTCTGTATGTGGGATCCGAACCCTTGGCGGGAGCGCCGCTGCGCTTCCCAAGCGGCGCACTGTAGCAGTGCACCACCAGGCCGGCCCCCAGTTTTCTATACAATTTAAATAAGTAGAAATAAGCAGAACTACACAGAATAGTGATATGTCTTGTTAGAACACCTAGACCTCAAGGGCAGGTGAGATATACCAGCACTGTTCAATTCATGAAACATTGTTCACACATACCTTGTCTTGATCTTCACAACGACCCCACAGGGCAAGTTATTATACCCATTTTATAGATGAGCAAACTGTATCTAATATCAAGCATTAATGAGTAATAGTGGTGGAGGGCTTCTGACTTCAAGTCCAGTACTCTTTCCATATAACACCTCCCTCCCGAGGAACTGTTAAGGGACATCTATCTTCAAGGAATGAATTACTGGCTGATTAAGACTCAGAAGTGAGAGATCTTTTGGAAGTATTTGCATCTGCAAAGAAGGTGGCTGAAAACAGAGGAGCTCTCAAACCTTAACTGGATGTTGTCCGCTTAACAAGGAAAAGAGCTATTAAATTCCCTCTTTTCACAACAGGGAATCTGGTTGGTGAAGTAGAGAGGCAAGGGGACCTCACATTTCTTGAGCCCCTACTGATAGAAATAGAGTCACAGATTTTCTCAGACCCAAGAAAGGTGCATCCTTGAAAACTCTGTGGGCTTCAGGAAGGCAGGAAGAAGACGAGCTGGATGGTGAATGCCCCTCTTCTTAGGAAGACGCCTGGAGGCCACCCTGATGCCTGGGTGAAAAGGGCAGAAGGGTCCTTCAGCTGCTCTCCAGCATATATCCCTCATTCTCAAAGCCTCAGAGAAATCACAAAGGCCCTGTGTGAGGGATTGCTGGTGCCTGCTAGGCATGAAAAGAAGTAAGTGACCTTTTCAGGACTGGTATATGATATTCTGGGGCATTAACTGGCCCATAAGTATGTTCTGTGCTTTGCCACCAGCCAGATGGCAAGTAAAATATTCAGCAGACACACAAACTTCTCACAACAGCGAGGTGACCGGCTTGTTCAGAACACAGAGATGTCTGTGGAAAGCACAAATTACAAGTGGCAAGAAGCAGCTGGGAGACAGTCAACAATCTGCTTCCTCTGACAGAGCCAGAGACCAGAGCTTGGGACAGCTTGCATTTGCAGCAGGCCGGAGCCCCTCCCCAGAGAGCTGTGGAATTTGTCATCAAGTGACTTATACAAACTTGGTTCCCAGACAAACGGCAGATGCACAAAAGTACGAAGTACTCAGAAGAATGATCCAGATGAAAAAGTTTCACCAGATGCCAATGGATAGGCTGGTGTGGCAGGATGAATTCACGGATACTAATATGATCACTTTCCCGACAGAATCAAACTCAGTGTCTAGGTATTTGGTAATAATTCTCCACTGTGCATTGGCTCCCTTATGAAGGCATTTGCAAGCATGGTGAGGGAGTGGACATACTCCAGAATAAAGTGTTTAAGACCCCATGTTCCCAACCAGTTTGATAGACATGGCAAATTTCTTGCCATTCCTCCCTAACTTCATTGCAGGGGCTCCAGCAACTATTGAATAGGTGGGTTCAGTATTTTAAGGTTGTGCTCATCAATAAAGCTTATTTCTGTAAGTTGTAGTAATATTCTTATTTGTGATATCGTATTCTAAAACCAAAATGCAATAATGCAGGTTTGTTTATTTTCCAATAAACTATCAAAAAAATTCTCACTTCCCACTCACTCTTCAACCATGGTAATCGTCTCCAAAATAGCTCTCAATAATGTTGTCAATTATCACAGTGTAGTTGAAACCAATGATATTTCTCAGTCCTTGTCTTATTCAACCTTTCAGCACCTTTGAACATTAACCTTCTCTTCTTTCTTAAAACACTCAAGTCTCTTAAGTTTCTAGAACAACACACTCTCCTGGATTTCCTCTTGCCTCTCCCCACGGCCAACCTATCCTCTTTTACCTGGCCGTTAAATGTTGTAGCTCCTCAAGATTCCATCCAGGTTTCTCTCTTCTTCTTACTCTGTCCTCTCCAGCCCTGGCCAATTTCATCTACACTCAAATCATCAATTACTCTCTACAGACAGATGATTCCAGCTAGGTCTCTCCTCCAAGCTCCAGACCAGTATACCCGATTGCCTGCTAACATCCCTTCCTTATATGACTCAAAAGCACCTCAAAATCAAAATGGGAAAACCAAACTCATCAGCTTCCCCACTTCCCTACCCTCCCAAATCTGATCCTTTTTCAGCGTTCTCCATCTCAGTGAATGACAACGTTCACTCAGTTGTGCAAACCAGAAGTCCAGAAATTATCCTTGACAGTTTTCTCTCCTTTGTTCCTCATGTCAAATCCATGACCAAGTTGTATTGGTTATATTGGAACTACTAATTATGTCACAAATCTATCCACATCTCTCCATGTCTTCTGTCACCACCCTGCCTTCATCTCTCACCTGTACTACTAACTGGTAAACAGCCTTAGTCTATTGGCTCCAGGAGGGCAGAGATGAATCTCTGAGTTTTATTCACAACAATAACCTCAGAGCCTATCATGATACTAAATAAATATTTAATAAATTAATAATTTTTTACTTATGTATTATGATAGTCTCAGAGAACAATAAATCCTACAGATAAGAAGAATCTCCAGATACCTCAAACTCAGTTTCTTTATTTGCTCCCTTTTATTTTGTTCAGTTTGGATAATAATCTTCCTTAAAGATACTTTTAAAAAACAGAACTATCATTATTTTCAGATGATATGCTTATATACAGAGAGAAGTCCAATTAAGTGCCAACTTATTATTATTATTTTTTCTTTTTTAAAGAAAATGTAATTTTATTAATATTATTTTTTACATTCTAGGATGTTATTGCAGAGAAGTTGGCAGGGAGGAGGAGAGGGGAAAGGGGAAGAAAATGGAATAGAAGAAGGAGGAAGGAGGAGGGGTGGGATTGAAGCCTGTGGCACCTCCCCTTATTCTTACAGGGGAAACCAGAGGGCGTCCAGTGGTGGCTTTGTCATTGCCAAGCTGGGTGCAGATGTCAGGAGGTTGTGGCAAAAGCCCTTGGCCCCCACCTACCCAGCTCAGAAACCTGGGGCCCTTCTTGCTGCATCTTGGTGGTCGTTGCTGGGCTGGTTGCACATGTCAGGGGGGCATGGCTGAGGCTTGAGGTCCCCCACTGCCCTGGCTTGAGAGAGCCCAGGCCACTTCCTGCAGCAGTTTGGTGGTTACTGCTGGGCTGGTCGTATGAGTCGGCGGGGCGTGGCCGAGGCCCAAGGCCCCCCACCACCCCAGCTCAGGAGAGCCTGGGGTGCTTTCTGCAGTGGCTCAGTGGTCACCACTGGGCTAAGTGCCAATTTATTATAATCAATATGGTAGTTTAACAAGTTGCTGGACATATGAGTAATAAACAAAAATCATTTGCTTTTTTACACACCAAAAAAACTACTTGAAAACAATGAAAACAAATTTATTTATCATAGCAACAAAAAGATATACCTAAAACTCAAGGTAGCAAAATTTGTGCAAGAGACATCACAGCTCCAGCAGTCATATTTCCAACGGTCACAGTTCCCAACTGGAATGTCATAACTGGGTAAAAAGCTGGGGGCCATAGCTGGCCTCTCAGACCTACTGAACTATCTTCTACTGAAAATTTGTTTCCTAATCACCCTCCCAGATGGAATCTGAATGTCTCACGTAAATCACTAGAGGCTGATGATCCAGGATGGTTGGAAGAGGCAATAAGTGGATCTAAATCCTTAGAGAATTGAGGCCCCAGGGGCCTCTCCACTCTTCAGACAGTATATTTTCTCACCTCAGTCTACTAGGTAGTGACCAAGTAACAGAAAAACTTCTCTTTTTAGTCTATTTATTATACTAATAACAAAATAAGGCCTCTGAAATAGAAGTTGCCTGGCAGTCCCCCATGGCCCCACCCCTGGCTGTGCTTTTAACCAACCACCTGAGTGAGACGACTGAGGTAAACATGTGAGTCCTGGGGCTGGTGTCCCATGCTGCCAACTGCGGAAGGTTGAGAGTCTCGGCTCAGGGATGAGGGATCCTGCCTGCACGTCTGAGTACAGCACCACAGAGGGTGTAGGTCCAAGACTCCGAGACGCAGAGAAGAGCTGCTCTCTTACAGAGCAGGGAGCCTCCGATGGTGCAGCCTAGGCCGCGGCCCACAGCAGTGGTGCCAGGAGGCCAGGTGAGGGCCTGAGCCATACCATGCCAGTAAAATCTGGGAGTCCAGGTGCTGAGGGATCATTTATACCTTGTGCTTCTCTGAGGAAGCTCCCTAGCAGCCTCAACCTTTCTAAATCCCTACAAGGCTGCAGCGATCTAGAAGAAGTTCCAGCCCTGAGCCAAAGGGGGCCCATAGCCACCATGTCACTGCAGTCACCTCAGCTCATATTCCGAGCTCAGTGGTGAGAGGCCGGAGGCTTTGACCGAGCTCCAGTCCCTCCGCTTCAACAACTCTAGTGATACACGATGTGCTCAGTTCTCCTGGGCTCTGGTTTCTGGACATGCCTCTGGGTTTCCAGCCACTCCCTGAGGTCTCAGGCCCCCTCCTCTGAGCTCTCCCCTGGAAGAAAGTAATGTTGCCAGTTAGACCTACTCTTAGCACCAACACGGGAAAAATGAGACAATAGGGGGCTGGCTCATGCAATCCAGAAGTTGGGCATGCTCAATAGAGAGCACAGAACATTCTGGTGCATACAACTGGGAACCACCCCCTTAATTCAATATTCACTAAATAGAAAAACTATAAAAGCCGAATCCCAGCTGAAGGCAGGGTTGCTGCTCACTTTCCTGGTGGCAACCGGCACTTCACTTCCCTGGCTGAGGTGTGAATAACTTACTTTGTATCTGACTTACTTTCAGTAGGCAGCTGCTCATTCTCTTGAGCCAGCCTGCACTTTGTACTGAACTTTAAGTATGTTTTTTGTGTTAGACTTGATGTCTGTACTGAACTTACTTTTGCGTTAAACTCGGTGTGGGTCCTGCTCAGTCTCTGGAGCATGCCGCACTCTCTCCATGGAACATGTATCTCTTATCTATTATATTAAACTTGTTCTCACTTTCTACTGTGACTCTGCCCTTGAATTCTTTCCTGTGGCGGAGTCAAGAACCTGATGAGAAGACTGGGTGGGTTGAGGCTGACTGTCAGGCCACCCGGACCCTACCTCTGACATCACTATTATGGCACCGTCACATAAGGGGAGATAGGGCTGGCCTTGGGAGACTGGGGGGGAACGCAAGGCTCCAGACCTCACGGCCATGGTGTGATCACAGGGCTGCTGGAAACGTGGTCACACTCTTTTTTCTTTCCTGACTTTTTAAACAGACTGAACATCACACTTCATCACTGTTGATTGAAATTAATGGGAGGACGCCACTGGAGTAGCGTGATCTGTCCCATCCACTGCGCAGTTTGTTTGTCTTAATATTTTCAATGGTTTTTCTGTTTGTCTTTCTGTGCAATCAAGCTGTCACTTTCCACGATTGTCAGTATTTTTCCCGCTTGAATACTCACTACGTTCCCAAATTCTTTCCTAAATTGTTACTCTTAATCTGCTATAAACTGTGGAAACAAACAGCTGAGTTATTAGAGTTGGATGTACATGAGGAAAAAAAGACTTTGAGCGAAGGGCTGAGGGACCCTCTTATGAATAAAGAATTCAAGCGTTTGACACATTTATTGGTTCACTTATTGCCTGCTTCTCAGCTTCCACACTGTTCCAGCAGCCTGCACTCCTGGCCCCACCAATCAATTGCCCACAAGGCAACCAGAGTGATGGTTTAAAAATGCAAAATTGACTCTGTCACACATACACCCTTCATCCCTCCCCTCATACAGCCCTTCAGTGGCTTCTCACTGCCCTCAAGATGAAATCGAGCCTCCCTGACAGGCCTCCAAAGCTCTGCCGGAACTGGCCTCTCCTGCCATCTTCCCTACCCCTTCCAGGCCCTTGTACAGGCCACTTTTACCCCACCACATCACCCCAGTTCATCGGGTTTCATCTTAACTCCTTCTTCTAGAATGTCTCCATGGCCCCTTAAACAGAATCAGGTGTCCAACACTGGCCCTCGGCCCAATATACTTCCCCAGCCAAGCATTTTAGCCTCAGATCATGACTTCAAACTAGGACAGAGTTGCAGCTCCACCATGTACTAGCTAGGCTGCCTTGGACAAATTACTTAACTTCTCTAAGCCTGTTTCTTTATCTGTAGAATGAAGACTATTTCACCTACCTCTTAACCTCATGGCAAAGATTGAGATGGTGCATGTAAAACACTTAGAACAGCAAATGTAATTACTATCTCTTGACCATCTGTCCCCCTCACTAGAACGTAAGTCCTGTGAGGCCAGGGGCCATGCCTATCTAGTGCTAAGCACCAGCACAGAATCTGGAACATAACTACTCAATTATATGCTGGATGTTTGCTGAATGAATATGTGGATAATGTCAGCTTTCTGTCAAAGAATCTGAAGGGGCTCCCATTTCAAACTTCAACAAATTTCCATTCTTCTGCACGGGCTTCAATCTGCACCCCACACCAGCCTCTTCAGCCTCTCTCCTGCTGCACCTTAACAGCTCACCTCATGCAATTCCCTCCAGCTGCTCTTCCTGAATCAAATCCTCCAGGCCCAGGGTCTCCCTCCTCCAGAAAGCCTTCTGTGCCCGCTGGTCAGGTCTTCCTAGGACTCCCACTTAGCACACAAGACAGCCAGAGTAATCTTTTAAAAACGCAAAATTAACATCACTCATTTTGTTCTCAGCTATTCCCCAACTCCTTTCAGGCCTCACCTATCCTCCAGCTAAGATGAAGTGGCCTTCGAGGCATCTCTGCTCTGCTTCTCCTTTTGTGCCCCATCCCCAAGCTCATCACCTGGAGAGACCCGGCCCACCCTCAGCCAGGGTCTCTGAGCCTCCTGCCTCTTCCAAACAGCCATTCTTTTTGATAATGTTCTCTCAATAATTACATTCTCGCAGTGTTTACCTCCAAGTTCTCAAGCTTCACCATGCCTCACTTAAGGTATTGACTTTTCAATTCATGATAAATTATTCAGCAGCTCATTTTCAAACTCCTCTTTTCTTCAGGGCCCGTTCTCCTCCAGCCACCATCTCAGGGCAGCCTTTAAGTCTAATGATGTGTTTACAGTTCATACTCTGCCAGACATTAAAGCAACATGGTGCACTCGTGGGTGATAAAGCGCTACTTGGAATTCTCAGCAGAGGGATGGGCCCAACAAGAGTGCCACTCTGATTTTCATAGAAAACAAGATCTCTGTCTCCACTGCAAAGGATCCATGTGCAAACAGTGGCAGAGGGGTTCTGGTTCAAAGGCAGGGCTTTTGCTGGAAATTTCCAAGCCTCCCTGAAGAGCAGCCAGCAGCTGATGGGCACAGCTAGCCCTAGTTCTTGGCAACTCTAGACAGAGGCATGAAGATTTTCAGCCTCTGTGGCATTGGATTAAATGTTGCAGGAAAAAAAACCCAAAAACCAGAAATTCTTCATGATCGGGGGGCATCTGTTTTAGTCTGTTTTGTGTTGCTATAACAGAATTACCTGAGACTGGGTAATTTATAAAGAAGAGAGGTTTATTTGGCTTACGATTCTGGGACAGCTGCATCTGGTATGGGCCTCAGGGTGCTTCTACTCATGGCAGAAAGTGGCAGCAGCTGGTGGGTACAAGCAGATCACATGGTGAGAGGAAGCAAGAGAGAGAGAGAGGAGGTGCCAGGGTCTTTTAAACAACAAGCTCTCACGGGAACTAATAGAGCGAGAACTCGCTCACTACCCCTCCTCCCCCAGGGAGAGCATTAATCCATTCATGAGGGATCCATCCCATGACTCAACCAGTTTCCAACACTGCCACATTGGAGATCAAATTTCCACATGAGTTTTGGAGGGAACAACACATCCAAACTCCATCAGCATCTAAGGCAGCACCGAATGCTTCCCTTAGTACTGGGTTTTTAAGGTGGTGTCTTCTCATCCTGCTCAAAGGACCATGATGAGCCCCTGTCCCAGCCCTTCCTGTCTGAGGATCTTGCAGCACAGCACAAGCTCCCCTTCCCTCTTGATGTTCCTGCTCCTGGAAGTCCAGCTTCTCTCCTCCTCCACGTTAAACCCCAGCTTCCCAGGCTCCCAGCTGGGGTTCCCACTACAGCCTCCTAACCTGCCTGTGTCAGACCACAGCCCCTCTGGCCATGACTGTAGATTCAGGGCCATCAGACACCTTAAGGTATAATTTACATGGTCAGTAATGGAGGAAGAGGGGTTAGAGGACTCTACCACTGACAGTCACAGGAAGGGAAGGGGACTCCCCCTTGTCTCAGATGTTGTTGACATCTACAACTTCATTTTCTTCAAATTTTATCAACTAAACCCAGCTTTAAGTTTCATTCTAATGACTACCTTCAAGGGATTGACCTTGGTAGGACCAGAACTGAGGGGTGTGCACGATAGGGCAAGTGACAGGACTTCCCTGGATCTCCTCAACACTGAGATGGTGCTCCTGGAGACACCACAGAAAGGGCTAAAAACAAAATGACACACAAGAAACAAGGAAGGCATTGATAGCCAAAGAAAGAAACTGAAGTGAGTTGACACAATGGTCACTTTTGCTCTGCCACCAAATCCCGTCTTTCTCTCCAGGTTCCTCTATCTTTCACTGTACTAGAGACATCTGCTATTTGCTCCCCTCCCACACTCTCTTCTTACAGAAACCCTCAGCCCTGGCAGGACAGCCTGTGCATTCTGCCACCTGCTTCTCCCACCACCCTCAGGCCCACTTTTGGCAAATCTGATTCAACAAGAGATGGGCACCTCTTGGCCAGAAGCTTGCCCGATCAGATTCTGTCCCCAGGGATTTGTGATCGTGACACAAAAGACTGAATCTGTTAGCAATACAGAGAAAAGGAAGCGGTGTAGCGTAGGGGGGGTGAGACTACCATTGTAAGGCACCCATGGTGGGTCACGTGCAAGGAGATGAAGAAACAGGGAAGCCACTGAGTAGAGAAAAATGAAGGAGAAATGCTGAGGGAAAGAAGAAACAAAAAGTCATGGCGAGGGAAAGAGAGACACGCAGGGAGAAACAGACACACAAAGAAAGAACTCCTACAGCTGTACTTCCTGAGATTCCCCTGATCGTAGCTGAGCTTTGGTGAGTGCACGTTCTTGCCCTCCTGAGCTCCCTGACTTACACAGACCTTGAATCCCCACCTCCAAGTCACTCACGAGCTTACTAAAGAAATAATTCACCAGGCATTGCAAGGTAAAATAACTAACAATTAAGGAGCAACTACCAAGGTCCAGAGCTGTGGTAAGGTGTGGATCAGAACACACCAGTTTTAATCTAAATAGTGCAGTGGGACTAGTAGGTTCACAGCCACTCCGTAGCGAAGGAAACTGGTGCTCACGAAGCTTCAGGAACAGGCACAAGGTCCTGTAACTAGAAAGTAGCAGAGCCTTGATGGGAACCCCATGGGGCTGACTGCAAAGCCAATGGCCCCCCCACCCCTGCACCCCTCCTCAGTCTCCACTTTCCTCTCTAGTGTGGGAGGAGGTGTGGTCACCTGCTCTGGCACCATCTAGAAACTAGCAAGGTCCACATCTGTGAAGTTTGCAAATAAATGAAGCACACCTTTCAAGGGAAAAAAGGTTTGCTTTTTCAAACATGTCAGTTAGATATCCTAAAATGTGTGTAACGTTTTTTTGCCTACTTAAACTGGTCACTCACTGAGTACAATTTAATGTTTCCTAATTCAAAAATATATGGAGGGGCCGGCCCGGTGGCGCACTGGATGGTGCGCCGCTTGGGTAGCGCGGCGGCGCTCCCGTCCGAGGGTTCGGATCCCATATACAGACCGGTTCCCGCTCACTGGCTGAGCGAGGCGCGGGAGCAACACCGAGGCTTGCGATCCCGTTGCCGGTCCCCGGTCCGGTACGGGAGCAACACTGAGGGTTGCGATCCGTTGCCGGACACGGAAAAAAGACAAAAAAAAAAAGAATTACATTAAATAGTAAAAAACAAAACAAAGCAAAAACCCCACCATGATAGCTCTAGAAAGAGGCCATGAAAGAAAGAAAAAGCTTTATGTCTGAATATGGCAGTTTTACACTTTAACAGCACTGTTTTCCTATATATTCATTTTGCACTAGGCCCTGCCAATTGTTGCCAGCCCTGGTGAGCCCTAGTCTCTGCCCTTAAGGAAAATGGTTATTTGTTGGAAATCTATTGTAGGAAAATCTATGTGCTGTAATCCACTTTAATCTTCAAAGTGATGCTGTGAGGTGGGCCAGCATTGTGATTGTCACAGATGGGGAAAGACAAGTCACCTAAGATCACATACCTAGTATGGTCGGAGTCAAGGTTCAAGTGCACAAACTTCACTTTTGACTCCAAGACATGTTCTCTCTCCACCATGTTGTGTTACCTTAAAGGATCAAATCAAAACAAAGTTTTAAGTTTTTATAAAGGTAACTTCATCAGCACTATGCTAAGCACTAGGATTACAAAGTTGTATGAAACAATAAACCTGCCCACAAGGGGTTCACAGTCTGGTAGGGGAATTATAAACTATATTTACAAATATATATATATGTATTTATATATTATATTCATAATACATGTATAATTATATATATAATTATTTATAATCATGGTAGCTAACACCTGTAATTAGCTAGTGCTTATTTGAATTACCTTAATCTTCAGACTAAATCTTTTCAGAAAATATTATTATTATACCCACTATACAGAAGAAGAAACTGAGATTCTGAGAGTTCAAGTAATTTGCCCTTTAGTAGGATACTGAAGCAGGGCAAACTCACAGAATCTATCTAGAAGCTGAGCTATTAGCATTTCACTCTGTGGTTTCCTGCAAGTAAACAATTGCAAGCAGTGTGATCATGACAAGCTAGAGTCGGGTACTGGCCACTGCGGCAGCACGGGAAAGAGTGATCAGATGAGTAAGAGCAGGATTTCACCAGGTTGACAAGGGGGACAGTCCAGACAAACAGAACAGCATATGCATGCAAAAGCACAGATGCAGGAGTTTGCATTAGGTGCCAAGAGAACTGCAAATCGTTTCATGTACGTGGAGCACAGGTGTGGACGAATGAAGGACAAGGGAGAAGGTGGAGAAATGAGGGTAGAAATACAGGAAGGGCCCAGATTTGAGGAAACCACACATTAAGCCTCACTTTCCCAAAGGAAATTAGGAGGCAATATAGGAGTTAGGCAGGGAAAGAATGGGATCTTACGTGTTTTGGGAGAGATGAAGATAATTCAGGCGGCAGTGTGGAAGGTGAGAGTGAAGAGTTAGTGGTTCCCAAAAAGAGCGGTGCAGGGAAGGAGGGAGTACTCCCTCTCCAGGGACAAATGGAGATGGCGTGTGGTTGTGTGTGAGTGCACGTGTGTTTGGGGGAAAGGTGGTCACGAGGAATGGCTGACGATGGAGCACATGAGTGCGGAAATGGTACATATCCTGCCATGTATGGGAGAGATCTGCTCGATGAATTGGCCTGTCCTTAGTGCCTATTGAGAAGCCCTAAAGAAAAGACACTTAAGAGTCATTCCAGATGCTCATCTCTTTCATCATTACTTGCATCCCCCCAACGCACACACATTAATAGTCTCGAAGTCCTGTGGCTTCCTCCCTAGTCCTAAGTTCAGATGTCAGCATTTCTTCTTTCAACTGTGCACTGTTTGTCTTTAGATTCCTGACACCCAACACCATGCTTGGAGCAGACTGGGCAATTGGTAATGTTTGCTGAAGCTGGTGGAACTGCTTAATCCTGTGGGATAACTGCTCCCTGGACAATGAATGCCCTTGACTCGAGTGGAAACAATTGATGCCCTCCTCATTTATGATCTTGACATGAGTATTTCTTCCAGGTCTCAGCAAAGCTGGTGATTTCTGCTCGGCTTCCTCAGCACATTAGGAACAGCACGTTTCATCATCAGTTGCTGTTCTCTTCAAAACTCTTTATATTGCCCAGCATCCCTTGGGTAATCAGAGCAAATATAATGTCTCGCTGCATCTATTTGTCACTTGGAATGCATGGCAAGCCTTCATGGAAAATTTCCTCAAGTTCACATTTCCTTTCAGAATAAATCTGTTCTTTGTCTACACTTAACTCTTTGGTCACCAGTCTCTCTCTATGTCACACAAACACACGCACATGCACACACACCTGCACGACATTCTGAGCTAAAATGGGAGAGCCTTGGACTGAGAGCCAAGAGAGCTCCATTCTGCTCTAGGTTTTGATATTACTTAAGTAAGCAACTTAACCTCAGTTTCCTCATTTATAAAATAGGGGAGATGATTCAGTAGTTTCTAAACCATTTTCCAGAGTCTGGGAGTTCCTTGGAGGTGCTTAGGGAGAACACTGAAGATGATTGAGAGCAAGCTCTCATACACACACACACACACACACGCACGCACACACACACATGCACACACTCACAGTGTTGGTCAGTAGTAGTGTCCACCAAGTGTTTTCAGTAGGAGATGCTTTCTGGACATACGGTAAGATTGTACTTCTTGGCCCCTTTGTGGTTGGGTGGGGCCATATGACTGGTTTTTGACCAGTGCAACCAGGGTAGGAGTACTGTGTGTCACTTTCAAACTGGAGCATTTAATTGCCAGCACAATATTATTTAGTGTTGTTTCCTTTCTCCGTCATTCATAACCAGCAATGTTCAAGATGATGGCTGTTCCATTAACTTGGGTCCTGGAGTAAGGAGCTGTAGAGCTGAGCCCAAGCCCATCCCTGATAGACATATAGCATGAACAAGAAGAGCTTTGTGATGATATTGCTGTTATAACAGCTGGTAAGATTTTTGGATTGTTTGTTACTGCACAAAACGTAGCCTATCCTGACTAAATACTTCCTCCCTCTCTCTCTCTCTCTCATTTCTCACTTCAAACAGAGAAATTCTGTATTTATTTGTTTTACATGTTTGGCTTCTGCATAAGATTTGGTTTAACAAAAGAACCCAAGAGCTAAAAAATTCCGAAATGACTAGTCTATAAGATTTTGGAGGGCCCTTCCAGTGTGAAATCTATAGTTCTACATAAATCTTTTGAATAGTCCAGCTATCTTTACATGTTCTGACTTTACTTCATCTCCGTTATTTGATGGGTACCTCTCATAGAGATTTACTATCACATAAAATTTTATGTCAAGTTTTGGATCTCAAAATGGGAATCCACTTTTTTTTTTCACCACACATAGTTTCACTTATCACAGCCAGCAGAACAGACTTACCTGCTAAAGCCAACAGCTCCACTCTGACAAGGTGAGACTTGTTGCAAGCTGTCCCCACACTGTCTGTGTTTCCCTGAGACACAAACAAAAAAATGTTCCCTCACTTTAAAGTCATAGCTAGTCTGAGGGTTTTAGTCAACTTGTGTCCACTACTGTGCCTATTCAGAGTTCTATGTAAAAAAAGTTTCCAATAAACTTATTGATAGTTTTTTTAATATAGTGAATACATGTAACATCAATGTTTCTTTGACAGTTTGATGACTTCTGGAATCTCCCTTTTTCAAGGACCACATAGGCAGAAGTGTCCCTTCACTGCTATAGATAGCTTAAATGAGGTAATACCAACCAGAACCTGGGAAATAGATGAAATCAGTAGTAATTAAATTCTGTCATGCTTAATAATCTAATAGTCACTCCCTAAGGTTCTAATTCAGTTGGTCTGAGGTGATGACCCAGAATCTATTTTTTAATAAGGTGACTCTAATGCAGGCAGTCACAGAACCACAATTTGAGAAATGTTAGGCTTGATCTATCTTTAGGCTGTTTTAAACCCTAGGAGTCTGGAGTTAATTTCAAATTCCAGAGTATGCAAGAGATTCAAAAGTACCACAGACAAAACACTGGTTATTTCTAAATACTTCTCTCTTGGCAGTGGAACCAAGGCATGGAAATAGAGGAGCTGAGAGTTCAGCCAGTCAGTAAGGGCTACAGGAGACTAGGGGAGGGTCTCCTACCTAAAGGCACTAGTGATGCTCAATCAGAGCCCAGGGCTGCTGAGGCACTATGGTGGGAGAACTAAGACAAGGAAGACACCCAAAGCAGCTTCTGAAAGTGAAGCATAAGGATAGGGGGATGAGGAGGTGGACACACAAGTGAGTGGCAGATGCAGGCAGTTACCTGGAGGAGAGATCTAAGTGAGTCCTAGATATACACACAGTGGCTTGGGTGTAAGGAGCTACAACAAGCCAACAGGAATAAGCTGTTCCTGGAGTAAGAATAAGAGGTTTCTGGGGGCAAGATCCAATGAAAATTTGGGTTGGGCTTTAACCCAAAGTGATTGGAAGTGGGATGAGCCAGAGGGTGAGTATAATCTATCACTTGGGAAAA
The DNA here is from genome assembly GCF_000696425.1 of Galeopterus variegatus. Classification (NCBI taxonomy): domain Eukaryota; kingdom Metazoa; phylum Chordata; class Mammalia; order Dermoptera; family Cynocephalidae; genus Galeopterus; species Galeopterus variegatus. The sequence goes on along the minus strand of NW_007731454.1, from coordinate 105,132 downwards.
CACCAAAAGTTGAACCAAATAAATCTGGCTGTTGAGTTAAAGGATTGACTCGATGGAGCTAGAAGTAAGAGGCAAAGCTAAAAATGTGGGAGCTGGTAGGAACCAGAGTGAAGTGGAGAGTAAAGCAACAGAGCAGGAGTGAAGAGAGAGGTCAAAGGCATTGCCCTGCTTCCAGCTGTGAGAGCCGTTGCTCACCTGGGCCCCTGCAGTGTGGAGTGGCCTGCTTCAAAGACACATAGGGCAGGCAGTGAGCTGTTCCTACTGGATCACAGAGAAGATGGGGCCCTTGTACCCAAGGCCTCCTTTCATAGCCAGAACTCAGCTGAGAGCTGTTCATCCAGCCTGGCAATGAAACAGAGCTGAGATATCAGCTGCCAGTGCAGCAATGGGGAATTAGGGTAGATACTCGGGATTACTAGGGCTATGCAATTTACTAGGTTCATGTTTGGCAAACAAACACAGCTTATTAGGGAGACAAAGGTTTTGAGAACAAGGAAGGACTGCATTCTCTCTTTCCTCATCTTCCTGTTTCTCCCATTATAGAAAGCCTTTGCTGAAACGATGGGCCATGACCTAGTAATTCCACTGAGGCTGTGTTGATTGTTTCTCATCACAAATTTGGGCACATTCTTCCCCAATTCTTTGTCTCACAGAAAAAATTATTTAGGGATCATTACAGTTTTGTTTCAAATCAGTTAACAGAATGTGGTGGATAATGGAGAGAAGGCAGAACTGACCTGGAAGACTAGAAAATTGATTCTAGTCCCAGTTCTGACATTCCCAGTTCAGCCATGTGATCTTAGGCAAATCCTTTCATCTCTTTAGGCTTTTGTTTCCTTGCTGGGAAAAAAAAAAAAAAAAAGGTATTGAATGCGATGGTTTCTAAATGTTCTTCCAATTCAGACATTCTCTGACGTCCATGATTCGCGAAGCCTGGGTTGCACTTCCTTCCCACCTAACAGAAAGCTTAGGAAGATGGAATGGGCTCACCTTGCACAAATGTATACTTCATTGTTGGATGAATGCATGGAAGGATCAGTGAATGAGTGACATCAAATGATGTACATTTCAGGACCCATTTGGTGAAAGGGCACCAAACCAAGGTGATGAAGGGACGTGACACAGGTGATGAAAGTGAAGCATAAAGTCAGGAGAATGGGGAGGCAGACATCGAGTGCTAGATCCAGATCTGCTTTTGACCTCAAGTGGGAGCTCCACTGTTGCTGCGTCCCAGAATCATGAATACAGTTTCTCAGAACTCAAAGGCCCCTAAAGACCGTTGCCATGTCAAATCAACCCATTTGACAGGTGAGGAAACTAATAATAGGAAAAGTGACTTGCCTTTGGTCCTAGAACTAGCTACCAACAGGGAGCTAGAAGCCAGCTCTTCTGCTTCTCCCCTCTGTGCTTTTCCTCTGCACTGTGCTGCCTCATATTTCCCAAAAGAGTCACTAAAGATGGATCTGAAGCTTTAGGCAAAGGCTCAGAATTGATAACCCAATGTGACTCGAATGTCAATCTAATACTGGAACAAAAGACTTCCCAAAAGGTTGCAAGAAAAGCCCTATATCCCAATCTGTGCTCTAGGACCCCCTGCCCCCATTGCAGCTGAAAAGGGGCATGGAACAGGGGGGATCTGAAAAATGCATATCCCAAGAGAGAAGATGACCAGGAGCAAGGAAGAAAAGAGATAATTTGGGGGATTTTCTGGGAATAATTCCAAAGGAATTTTGGTTTATATAGAACAGTCATGAGCAACGGCAAAAGTTAGAGCCTCCTCCTCTCTCCAGAACTGCAAAAACCTCCTTACCATCTGGCCAGTGGCTTTGCCAACTGACTTTCTCATGAGGCGTTCATACTCACTGGACTTCAGGTTTCCTTTCTTTGAAATAGAGAAGGACAAGGCCTGTGAAAATGAAACGAGGCTCATGGACAGCCAAGCACCAGATTCATCCACTCAGAACTCTGTCTTCACCAAGTTACCTCTGCTTAGGAATCCCCTGTGGTTCCCTACGGCCTTGTTCATTCTTACCCTGGAAACTTTCTTTATTCCATTTCCTTGCCTAATATGAAGAATTCCTTGATCACTCAAGCCCAGAAGAAGGCTTTCCTGCCTGCTTTCTACGTTTAGCTTTTATAACACTCATTTGGCACCAAGTCCGTGATACCTGGAATGACAATGTTATTGTTATTTCAGGGTAAGTTGTCTTATTTGTAATAGGCAGAATAATGGGCCCCCAAAGATGTCTATGTCCTAATCCCCAGAACCTGTGAATATGTTACATGGCAAGGGGGAATTACAGTTGCAGATAAAATTAAGGTTGCTAATCAGCTGACCTTAAGATAAGAAGGTTATCCTGAGCTATCCAAGTGAGGCCAATGTAATTAGAAGGGTCCTTAAATGGAAAAGGGAGTGGCGGAAGAGCCAGAACTGGACATATGGCATCATGATAATCAGTCAACCAGTCATTGCTGGCTTTGAAGATGGAAGAGACCACAAGCCAAGGAAAGTAGGAGGTTTCTAAAAGCTTGGAAAGGGACTGAAACAGATTCTTCCTTAGAGCCTCCAAAAGGAACACAACTCTGACATCTTGATTTCAGTCCAACAAGACTCGTTTAAAATGTATGACCTCCAGAACTGTAAGATAATAAATTTGAGTTGTTTAAGCCACTGCATTTGTGGTAATGTGTTACAGTAGCAAAAGGAAATTCATATACTGCCTGTCATACCCTAGGCTTTTACACTAAACTGTTGGATATTCTGGACTAGAGTCAATATTTTTCTTCTAGTTGTCGAATAGTACTAGACACAAAGTGAGCAACAAATGCATTTTTTTAAGTAAATGAATGAATGAAAGATCTAATTGGAGTAAAAACAATTTGGAAATCAGTCAATCAAATGATAGATCTCAAATTATTAAAAATCCTTGAGAATAGACTCAGGTGTCTGAGTGTCTTAGTCTGTTAGTGCTACTGTAACAAAATAGCACAGACTGGGTAATTTATAAAGAACAGAAATTTATTTTTTACAGTTCTGAAGGCTTGGGAGTCTGAGATCAAGACACTGGTGTCTGGTGAAGGCTGCTGTTTGCTTCCAAGATGTCACCTGTTGCTGTGTCCTCACATGGCAGAAAGCAGAAGGGCAAGAGAGCCGAAAGCTATGTGAAGCCTGCTTTATGAAGTCCTTAATCCCATTCACTAGGGCTCTGCCCTTATGACTTAATCACCTTCTAAAGGCCCACCTCTTAATACTATCACACTGGCAATTAAGTTTCAACACATGAATTTTGGAGAGGACATATATATTCAAACCACAGCACTGGGTATAATGTGATAGGATTTCATGGATATTTTTTATGCGGGTGACTCCCAAGTCTTGTGTCGTTATTATTTTTCCAAGGCTATGTTATACATTGGAAATAACTTGAGACTTGAAGTCAGAAGACCTGGGACAGAGTTCTGCTGTTGACACATTTTAGCTGTATGACCTCAGACAAGTCATGTAATTTACCTAGGCCTCAATTACCACATCTGTAAAAGAAAGATGCTGTTCACTATCCTGAGAGCCTCCCAGGGTTGTAGAGAGGACAGGAGAGACAATGCACAGAAAGGGGTTGTGAACACTGTAAAATGCTGTGCAAATGAGAGGAGCTGTCATTTACCACCCTCCTCTTTGTACTAATTTTTAGCTAATAAGCACTTTTTTGGTGTCTCTTCTGTGCTCATTTGAGGCCTCGTGAGGAAAATCTAAGAAATAAAAGTTTTGGAAGAGTTCATAGTCCAAATGTAGGACCCAGTGAAATGAGTCCATTCACTCAGTTCATACTCTGGTCTGTAAATCCAGGGCCACCTGTGGCTTGCTTGGCCTCAGGCACGGAGGGACCAGGTATTGCTGAGAATGGGCAGTGAGCCTCTTGCTACAGATCACAGTTCAGTGAGTTGAGGCCCAGAACCCAGGGTTAACTAACTAGAGGGAACTTTTATTTGAGGGAAACCTTATGCAGGCAGCTGGTCTCATTTCTGACACACAGAGCACTCATGGAGCAACCCCTACCTGCTGGGAAATCCTTACAAGATTTTCCTTCATTGCCTGGGATCGCCACATACCAATGGCTCAGTGGGGCTGGGATGTGGAAGGAGCAGAGGCCTTGGGCACACCAGGCACAGTCCCTAAAGATATGCCTTGGGCTTCTCAATGGAGATTTCATTCTTTGGGGAGTTAAGTCTTCTAGTCTGCTAACATGGCCCACCTCAGGAAAAGAACTGAGGTTGGAGAAGCTACCCTTGTGGTATAGTGTCTTACATATGAACAGACAACAAAGATTAAACAAATAATTGAGAAAACTTCCAATATGAAAATGAGAAATCAAACAAATAAACAAACAAATTAAAAACAGGAAAAAAAATTTTACCTATCAGAGATAATGCAAGACAAGGGAAAATATTTACCCCTAATTATTATCCTCAGCTACATGTGAATAAATGCATATACTAAACAGTAGGAAACTAAGAAAGAACTCTTGGAAACTGACATATATGATTGCCAAAATTAAAAACTTCAGCACAATGCCTGGAAAATAAAGTTGAGAAAATCTGAAGGAAAATAGAACAAAAAGACAAGGAAAAGACCAATGGGGAGCGAAAAAATTAAAGAGAACATAAATCCAAGAACTCTATCACACAAATGACAATAGCTACAGAAAGAAAGAACAGAGAAAATTGGGTGGAGGGTCTAAGAGGAGGGTATCATTACTTTCTCAAAGACAAATCTTCATACTGAAAAGGCCCACAAGGTGTCCAGCACAATAAATGAAAAAAAGCCACATTAAAAGTTTGTGAACATAAAATGTCAGGGAACAAGGGATAAAGAAAGGATTACAAGATATTCTAAAATGGAAAAAAAAAATCACTACGAAGGAATTAACATTAAAATAGCTTCAGACTTTTCCTTAGTAACACTAGATGATAGCCTATGGACAAAGGCCTTTACAATTCTACTAGAAAACGTTTTAACTCAGAGTTTTATATATAATAAAACTATTCACCAAGTTTAACAGTAGAACAAAAATATTTCAGCTATTTCATGACTCAAAAAATTACCTCCATGTATTAGGAAGCTACTTGAGGATATACTCCAGCAAAAAAGAGGGAGTAAACCATGGAAGACGAAGACATGAGAAAAAGGAAGCGATGGGTACTACTTAGGAAATTGGTGTTGGGAGACTCCAGGGTGACAGATGTGTAACTTCACAGCATCACAGAGGACCCAGGAGGGTCACCTCCAATAAAAGAGAAGGGGGGACCCTATATAGCATCTTTGAAAAAGGAGCATTTGTAAAGATTGAGAACTCATGAATGGCAAATATGTACTTTTTGAAATTAAGCAATCATAAATTCTAAGAATAAAAAAAACTGAACTAAAAATGAAATGAAGTCATAGTACTATACTCGGCTTTGAAATAAACAATATTTACATAGTCATAATGATATAAAATTGATTACTTATTATATAAAAATTATGATATAATTATATTAGGAAATGGAGGATAGGAAATTGAAAAATGTTGTAAAAGAGCTAAAAACCCTTTTTCCCTCCATAACAGGAAGTCAATAGATAGCACCAAAAATAAACATCAGTAGAGGCATATTATTTAGAAATAGGAAATTAGCTATAAAATAAAACGCTAATTAATTTAAAGAGGGATATTTCTACTTCATGAGGCTGAGGTGGACAGGCATGGGGTGGGGAATGTTGTTTTTTATTTTAAGTCTTTTAGATATATTTGATGTTTCAAATCATACACATATGTTACTAGTTAGGTATTATTTAAAATTAAAAATAATTATATAGGATATTCATTTTCAGACATGATGGAGTACCAGGGATTGGATTTACCATCTCACCTTGAACAACTATGAAACCAGACAAGATACATGAAACAGCAATGTTCAGACACTGGACAAAAGGCAGTGCAGAACCATGACCTCTGTGAGAAGAGAAACAAACGTGATGAGCCCTACAATCACCCTAGCACACAGTTTCCAGGCTGCAGTGCAAGGACGAGGATCCCAAACAGAGCCTGGAAATCTTGATGGGTTGAAAAAAATAGAGATCAGAGTTCAGAAATCCTAAGGTGGTTAGAATTTGCAGACCACCATACCAGAGAGAATGGAGCTGCTTAGAGAGAGAACTCCGGAGATCTACAGCCAAAGTCCCTGGTGTCTTTGGCTGAATACTGATCTGCACATACATACAATGAAATGGTCTGAGGATGTAAAAGAAACATCAGAAAGCAATAGGCTGAACAACTGTCAAGGCTCACCCAAGGCTGAGAATAGTTCATGTTGCCACCAGATAAAGTAGGAAGACCTTGTAATACAAGAGACATCAGCTAGAGTCTTCAGAAGAGTATTGCCTAAATTAACCCTTTACTTAAGGCTGCCCTGGATCTGCCCTAACAAAGCTTAAGGTCAGGCCTGAAAAGGATCTAATTCCAAGAAATGTAACTGCATGCCAGAAAAAAATCAAGCCCAACACCGTTAAAAAACACATGCATGTGTGCGTGTGCAAACACACACGCAAACAGTGAAATCCAGTACCCAACAAGGTGAGAGTCATAATGTCTGGCATCCAATCAAAAATTATTAGATGCAAGGTTTTAAGATGGCGACGGGTCTGGAGCGGCCGTGCCAGGAGACAGCGCAACCCTGAGAAGTGTGCGCTGTGATACCAGAATACTATTTGCATTTGCAAGAGCAACAAAAAACGAATAAATCTTTCAACAACGAACCTACAATGACAAACAAGCAACAACAGGTTCGAGGTTTTAGGGCCGACACAAAAGAAGACTCCTGAGAGTGCCCAAGCCCTGCTGCGGGTTCGAGCGAGCAACCCAAGACAACAAAGGCCAAGTAAGTCAGCAGAGACGACACAGAAATGGAGTGGAAGGTGCCGGATACAGAAATCCAGACATCTCTCTAGCTCTCCCATACCTCCACCAGGCCAGGCGCCCGCAACAGAGCTGCCTCCATTATCTCGGGTGGGGGCGGAGATGGCTGGCTTAAAGCATGCAGGCCAGCCCTCTCTGCTTGGCGCGGCTCCTCACTGAGACGTGCCATTTGCTTACCTCGACGCAGGGCACCCCGGGGCCTGTGGACCAGCCTGCAATCCCACTCTCCCTGCAGATCTCTGACGGGGCTGGTAGCATGGGGAGTCCCCTGCCAGCTTTGGGAGGGCAGGAAAGAGGAGCCTGCCCAGATCGTCTCTCCACCACACCCTGGGCGTCGGCCCCAGGTAAACTCCCTGTTTC
>NW_007731454.1:96375-96899 GCF_000696425.1 Galeopterus variegatus | reverse complement strand
CCTAACTAATTTCGGGGGGGGAGAGGGGAGCCCAGAGTGCTCTGGAGCTACATTGAAGCTACCGGAGAGCTCTCCCAAAGGGCCGACCCGTGCTAGGGGGAGTCAAAGAGGAACTGTGTGCTGAGGGATGCCCCCCCGAGGAGTTCACACCCAGCAGTGGGAGAGACTGGACACCTTCTGGGCAGGGTGGGGCAGGGCACAGCTTTGATGTCTCAGCTGAAAGACAAGCTTTGTAGAAGACACGCCTCAGCCCTGTTCTGAGCACACAGAGTGGGGAGGGGTCTGGCAAAAGGAGGCGGAGTCTCAGAAATAAAAAAAGAAAGAACGAACAATAATTACACACACTGCGGGAACCCTTTGCAAGGCCCAATAGCCCCATCTAGTGTACACAGAGTGTGAAAATGCCCTGATAGCGAGGTGCAAAACACACACACCTTACGGGACTGGTAGGGTGGAGCAGACTTTCCGCAGAGGTCCAAGATCCCAGTGAAAATCCCTGCCAAAATGAATAAACACCCAAAAAG
>NW_007731454.1:76576-93038 GCF_000696425.1 Galeopterus variegatus | reverse complement strand
GGGAGCTAAAGGTGAATGAATCAATTCACACACATACATACACACACACACACGCACACACACACACAAAGAAACAAACAACAACAACAACAAAAAACCGGGGTGGGGGGAGAGGAAGATATAACAACCACAATTTTTTTTGAAGTTCTTACAACAAGCAAATGGAGGGGACACACTTGGGTGGGAGGGGGGAGAGGGAGGAGGTAGGGAGGTTTCGGTGATGGGACATAATAATCAACTACATTGTATATTGACAAAATAAAAATAATAATAAAAAAAAATTATTAGATGCAAAGAGAAGCAGGAAAATATGACCATAACCAGAGAAAAATCAATCAATGTCAATGGTCCCAGAAATTACTGATATGAGGGGCATCACAAGCAAGGATATTAAAATGGCTACTTAAAACTGCTTCATATGTTCAGGAAAGTAGAAGAAAAAATAATGATGATAGAGAAAAAAGTAGTAGACATATAAAAGATCTAAATGAAACTACTAACAATAAAAACACACGCACATAAGATTTTAAACAACCCAAAAAACAAGCATTGGATAAGATTAACAATAAATTATATCATGCAGAAAAAGACATAGCAATAGGAACTACTGACAATGAAGCATAGAGAATAAAAAGATTTTTAAAAAATAAGCAGTGTGTCAGTGACCTGTGGAACCATATCGAGTGATTTAACAAATGTGTAATCAGAATTCTGGGAAGGGAGAGGGGAACAGAAAAATATTTTTTAAATAATGGCTGAAAATTTTCCAAATTTGATAACTATTAACTATAAACAGATCCAAAAGCTCAATGGCTTCAAGGTGAATAAACTTAAAAAATGCTACAGGCCACTTCATAATCAAATTGCTTAAAACAACTAACAAAAAGAAATTCTTATAAGCAGCCAGAGATAAAAGATACATTGTGTACAGAGAAATACAAAAATGAAGTAAGATTTCATGTCAGAAAGTGTGCAAACCAGAAGACAATAAAACTGTCCATGAGATTTGTATGTCCAGCAAAAGTATCTTTCAAAAATGAAAGAGAAACACTTTTTCAGACAAACAATATCTAAAAAAAATTACCAGCAGAGCTGCGCTACAAATTATAGAGGAAGTTCTTCAGGCAGAAGAAACTTGATACTAAATGGAAATTTGGGTCTAAATTTGGAATCAAGAGTGCTAGTAATGAGAAATAATGTGGGCTAATATAAAAGACGTTTTTCTATTGTTTAATCTCTTTAAAAGAAAATTAGTTATTTAAAACAAAAGAAATACCAGTGTGCCAAGGGATTTATATTGTATGTAGAAGTAAAACATGACAATAGGACAAAAAAATGAGGAAGGTTTTTATACTATACCTGAAGTGGTATAATATTATTTGAAAGTAGACTGTGAAAGGTTAAAGATGTATTTTGCCAACTTTAGCACAACCAATAGCAAAACTAAGTAGAGGTACGGTGAATGCACCAACGAAAAGATGGAATCATAAAAATAATGTAGGAAAAGAGAAGAAAAAGGAATGAAAACAGATAGAAAATAGAAAATAAATAGCAACATGGTAAATTTAAATTTATCTCAGCCATATCAATAATTATGTTAAATGTAAATTATCTGAACACCACAATTAAACACAATTAAAGGCAGAGATTGTCAGATTGGATAGAAAAGCAAGGACCAATTTTATGCTAACTTCAAGACCCACTTTAAAAGTAAAATATACAGGAAGAGCTATCATGAAAGCACTAACTAAAAGAAAGCCAGAGTGGCTACATTAATATAGGACAAAGAATTCAGAACAAGAAATAATACAGGATAAAGAAGTGCATTTCTAAAGTGGTCCATTAAGTGAGGACATAAGAAACCTTAATAGCCTCAAAAAAAATGAAGTAAAAAGTGGTAGAACTGAAAGGAGAAATACACAAATCCATGTATGCAGTTGAACATTTCGACATCCTCTCAGTAATTTAACAACTTAATGTAGATCACTAAGGACACAGAAAACTTGAATGAACTGAACTTAACTGACACATATAGAACACTCTGATTAATAACAGCAAATACACATTTTTTTCAAGTGCATATGTATCATTTACCAAGATAGACTATATTCTGGACCATAAAAAAGCCTCTATAAATTTAAAAGCATCAAAATTATATAAAAAATATGTTTTCTGATCACTATGAAACTAGACTAGAAATCCTTAACACAATGATATCTGGAAAACCCCCAAATGTTTGGAAATTAACAATGTGTTTCTAAATAATACATGTGATAAAGAGGAAATCAAAAGGAAAATTAGAAAATATTTTAAGCTAAATAAAAATAAAAACACAAAGTATCAAAAGTTTTGGGACTGATGTAAAGCAGTGCTTAGGGAAAATTTCACAGCATTAAAAGATTGCATTAGAAAAGAAAAACATGTCATATCAATGATCTAAGCATCCATTTTAAGAAATCATAAAAAGAAAAGCATATAAAATCCAAAATAAACAGAATGAAGGAAATAATAAGGAGAGGAAATTAATAAAATACATAACAGAAAATAAATGAAACCAAAACCTGATTTCTTGAAAATATCAGTAAAAAAACTGATAAACCTGGGGCTATATTAATGAGGGGAAAGGAGAGAAATAAATCACAAGCTACAATATCAATAATAAAAGGGGAAGACATCATTGCAGATCCTACAGATATTAAAAATAATAATAATGGAATATTATTAATAGCTTTGTTCCAATAAATTTGACTATTTAGGAAAAATGGACAAATTCATTCAAAGACAAAAACTATAATTGCTCATTCAAGAAGAAACAGATAATCTGACTAGTCCTATATATGTTCAGAACATAAATCTGTACTTAAATACCCTCCCACAAAGAATAACTCAGTTCCAGATGGCCTCGCTGGTAATTCTATCCAACATTTAAGAAATAAAAAATACCAATTCTATACAAACTATTCCAGAAAATTCAGGTTCGGTCTACTTCCCAACTCATGCCATAAGGCCAGCATTCTCCTAATATCAAACCCAGAAAGAAATTTCAAGAATAGAAAACTACAGACTAATAGTCCTTATGAATAAAGGTGGAACAAAATATTAATAGAATATTAGCAAAACAAATCCAGCAGTGTATTAAAAGGATATATCATCATGACTATACCAGTCAGTGTCCAATTAGGAGACAAAAACCACACAGTAATTTGAATACAAAAAGATCAATATAAAATTTTATTAACAGGAAATTGAAAATGTATTAGCTGGGAACTGGGTAGTAGGAATTAAAAAGAACGTCAAAGGATATAGGAATAGCAGGAATATGGACAGCAGCTACACCACTAAAGCTGAGATAGAAAGCACAAAAAAAGAGCCACCTCCTACAGCAGGTCTGCTGGGAACTGGGTAGTAGGAATTAAAAAGAACGCCAAAGGATATAGGAATAGCAGGAATATGGACAGAAGCTACACCACTAAAGCTGAGATAGAAAGCACAAAAAAAGAGCCACCTCCTACAGCAGGTCTAGGATCCACATAACGTTGGAGAGGGTGAAGCTGTGGGTCACTGGATCATGGAGAAGTCACTGAGGTATTTTATCAGGGGGACTTTCTAGAAATCGGCCCCCTGCAGTGCTAGGAGAACCTAACCACAAGTAGTTGCCTCAACTTAGAACTCGTAAAGTCACTGAAAGAAGTGCTAGAGAACATCATTCATTGAGATGTACCTCGCTGATGACACTTTACTGTGAAGTTGCCAGAGGAGATGCGAGGCAAAATTGCTGGGTACCACCAGCCTCTGCTTGAAGCCTCTGTGTTGCAGCAATTGGGATTTGGACTAGCTTCCCTCCTCAGGAGCTGAGGGAAGGAGAAACTGCATGCTCAGCACCTGGGCACTGGAGCCAGTGCTGGACAAAGTATTTCCACTACCAGAACTAAGCACTAAAATAGCATACTCTGCAGTAGTTTGGCTAGCGAGGCACACCAGATCTGAGGAGAGAAAACTCTTCTTCCTCCAGTGTCTCTCCAGTGCCCTCTGCTAACAGGCTTAGAGTGAATTTAGAGCTAAATTATAACTGGCACAATGACCAAGTGGACTTTAGAAAGCAACATTGAATTAATATTTGAAAATAAATATTGTAAAATACCATATTAACAGGCTAAAAAGGAAAAAATTATTATTTGGATACGTGAATAGGTGCAAAATAAGCATCTGACAAAATTTAACATCCATTTATAATTTAAAACAAACAAAAACTCTCAGCAAAATACAAGCATAAGAAAATTTTCTCAACCCGATAAAGGGTATCTTCAAAAACCTACAGCTAACATCATACCAAATAATGAAAGACCAAATGATTTACCCCTCAAATGGAGAAAAAGGTAAATAATTTGCTCTCAACATTTTTATTCAACATTATTCTAGATTTCCTGTCCAGTACAATAAGACAAAAAAAAAAAAGGCATCCAGACTGGGAAAAAAGGATGTTCACAGATGACACGTTTGCATATGTAGAAAAAAATCCTAAGGAGTCTCCAAAAAGCTACTGAACTAATAAGTTGAGACTAGTAATTTTGCAGGATATAAGATCTACATACAAAAATACATTACAAATATATATAATAGCAACAAACACCTGGTTTGTACATTTTTAAATCAATACTATTTGTAATAGCATCTGTAAATCTGAAATCATTAGGTATTAATATAACAAAATATGTGCAAGAATTGTAATTCAAAATATGTATAAATATAATTCTATGCTAAAGAATAGTCTTTACAACAGATGATGGTGAAACAATTGAATTTCCATAAGCAAAGCCAAAAAAAAAAAAAAAACCCAACTATTCCCTCATACCATATACAAATGCATCATACACTTAAATGTAAGAGCTACACTATGAAACATCTAGAAGAAAACATAGAAGAAAATCTCTGTGACCTGGGGTTAGGCAAAAGTTTCTTAAATATAATAGGGAAAGCATGCTTCATAAAAGTAAAAATTGATAGATTGTACTTTTCCAAAATTTTAACCTTTTGTTCTTTGAAAGACACTGTAACAGTTGTATATATTGATTGTGGTAATGGATATACTAATCTACCCATGTGATAAAACTGCATAAATTTACACACACACACACACACTCACACAAATGAGTGCATTTAAAACTACTGAAATATGAATAAAATCTGTGTATTGTACCAAGTTAATTTCCTGGTTTTGATGTTGTACTATAGCTATGCAAGATATACCATTGGCAAAAACTGGGTGAAGAGTAAATGGGACCTCCCTGTACATTTTTTGCTACTTCTGTGAAACCATAACATGTCAAAATAGAAAGTTAAGATAAAAAACTTTGTTAAGAAAATAAAACAGGCACAGACTTGGAGAAAATATTCAACAAACCATATATTTTATAAAAAGTATATCTCATAATTCATAAAGAGTTATTATAACTCAATATGTAAATATATTTAATATGTAAGAAAAATACCAAAACATCTGGACACACAAAATGTGTCCAAAGAAGATGTACTCCTCCTTGCTTTTGTTTCCCATTTGTGTGGAATATCTTTTTCCATCCCTTCACTTTCAGTCTTTGTATGTCTCTGCAGGTAAGGTGTTTCCTATAGGCAGCATATGGATGGGTCTTTTTTTTTTTTTTAATCTATTCAGCCAGTCTATGTCTTTTAATTGGGGCATATAATCCACTTAAATTCAAGATTATTATTGATATGTGAAGTCTTACTCCTATCATATTGCTGGGGTTTTTTTTATTGTTTTGTGTATCCTTTTTTTCTTCCTGTCTTATTGTTTATCCTGGCAGTTTGATGGTTTTCTGTACTGGTAAGGTTTGATTCCTTTCTCTTTCTGATTTGTGTACCTACTCTACCCATAAGTTTTATATTTTCAGGTGTTTCCTTTATGGTTGTTATTGTTCTTTCTCTTCTAGATGTAGGACTCATAAGTATTTCTTGAAGCTGGTCTGGTATAGAGATAAAGTCCCTTGATTTTTGCTTGTCTGAGAAAGACTTTATTTCTCCTTCATTTCTGAAGGTTAAATTTGCTGGGTATAATATTCTTAGTTGGCATTTTCTTTCTTTAGTACTTGAAATGTATCATCTCCTTCTTTCCTGGATTGTAGGGTTTCTGCTGAGAAGTCTGCTGTTAGTCTAATGGGGATTCCCTTATAAGTGACCTGACACTTTTCTCTTGCTACCTAAGAAGATACATATGCCCAACATACACATACAAAGATGCTTACATTATTAGTCATTAGGAAAATAAAAATTAAAACCACAATGAAAAGCTGCTATACCCTCCCTCCTCTTCACCCTACTCCCTCCTCCGCCCCCAATGCCACTCGCATACACACCAAGGGTTGGTAAGGATGTGGAGTAACTGAAATTGTTACATGTTGTTGGTGGGAACACAAAATGATACAGCAATTTGAAAACCAGTTTGGTAATTTCTTATGATATTCGACATGCTCTTACCACACAACCAGCAATTCCACTTTGTGATGGCTAATTTTATGTGTCAACTCGTTTGGGCCACTGTGCCCAGATGTTTGGTCAAACATTATTCTGGATGTTTCTGTGAGTTTGTTTTTGGACAAGACTTACATTTAAACTGGTGGACTGTGAGTAAAGCAGAGTGCCCTCCATAATGGGGGTGGGCCTCATTCAAGCAGTTGAAGGACTGAATAACACAAAAGACTGACCTTTCCCAAGGAAGACATAATTTTTCCGCAGATGACCTCAGACTTCTGCAACATTGGCTCTTCCCGGTTCTACAGAAGACTGCCTTTGAATCAGAATTGCAACTTTTTTGATTCTTCAGCCTTCTAGATTCCCCCATCAGATTTTGGACTCACCAAGCTTCCACAATTGTGTGAGCCAATTCTTTAAAATAATTCTCTTTGTATATACAGTTGACCCTAGAACAACACAGGAGTTGGGGTGCTGACCTCACCCACCCTGCGCAGTCAAAAATCTGTGTATAACTTTTGACTTCCCCAAAACATAACTAGCCTATTGTTGACCAGTAGCCTTACCAATGACATAACAGTCAATTAACACATATTTTGTGTATCACATGTATTATATACTGTATTCGTACAATAAAGTAAGCTAGAGAAAAAAACGTTGTTAAGATAATCATAAGGAAGAGAAAATACATTTACAATACTGTACTGCGTTTATCAGTACTTTAGGTTTACATCATCAGTTTACAATATGAAAAATATGGCAGAACCTTGTTACTGCCACATGCCATTTACTAGAGCGACAAACTTCTTAAATGGAGATGATTAGCATCACAAAGCATTTTAAGTAGATACTCACAACACTTGAGCTCACTGTAATAGCAACAGGAGGTGGCTACAAAATTGTTACAGTAGTGCAGTATGTACTATAGTTGATTTTATGCAGCTATGATTTAATACTGCATCATTACCTTCGTTTACTTTTCTCTTGAAGGTGAATGATGCCATGTATAGCCTGTGTTTGTGTGCACAACTTTTGATAAATTTTAACTTTTTATAATAGTTTTGTATGTATTTTATGGTAGTAAATGATAAAACAGACTAGTACCTATACATATTTTATGCATTCATGACATATGTTACCTAAAATTTTTTTTTCAATATTTCTAGGCTATTTGGTTCATCTGCAAGTTTTTTCCAATCATCACAATTTTCCAAAAAATTTTTCAATAGATTTACTGAAAAGAATCTGTGTATAAGTGGACTCATACAGTTCAAACTTGTGCTATTCAAGGGTCAACTGTATATGCATATTTTATTGGTTCTGTTTCCCTGGAGAATCTTGATTAGTACATACTTTTAGAAATTTTACCACAAAAAATGAAAACATATGTCCACACAAAGACTTGTTCTCAAATATCCATAGCAACACTATTCATAATAGCCAAAAAAATTAAAACCCACATGTTCATCAATTGGCAAATGGATAAAAAAAAAATTATGATATATCCATATGGTGAATACACACAACGAAGATAAATCTCAAAAACAAGTTGAGTAAAAGACAAACACAAGGGCCGGCCCAGTGGTGCACTGGAGAGTGCGCCGCTTGGGAGCGCGGCGGTGCTCCTGCCAAGGGTTCGGATCCCATGTGGAGACCGGTTCGCTCACCGGCTGAGCGCGGTGCGGGCGCAACACCAAGGGTTGCAATCCCGTTGCCGGTCCCCGGTACANGGTACAGGCGCGACACCGAGGGTTGCGATCCCATTACCGGTCAGTAAAAAAGTAAAAGGAAAAAAAAAAAAAGACAGACACAAAACTACATAAACTGCATACTCTATGATCCATTCACATGAAGTTCTAGAAAAAGCAAAACTAGTGACAGAAAGCAGATCAGTAGTTGTCAGAGGCAACATATGGAATTGTACACCTAAAATTGGGTAAATTTTATTGTATAAATTATACCCAAAATAAAGCTTATTTTAAAAATATCTCACTTTAGCTGCTTTGGGTACAAAATGATGTATATTACTTTTATTAGGAAAATTAAACTTCTTTTGAAATCACATTCCAATCATGGCAGGAAATCTATTCTTATCCAAGATTCTCCTTCTCAATTAATTTCTAGAAATTCAAAGAATATTTACAATGAAGTTCCATGAATTCAGTTTGCCAGCCCAGCAATCTGGAGCAGGGCTCCAGGAGCCCCAGGTAGAAACCTGCCATTATCCGCAGAGTATGGGCCCATAAAGAATTCATCCTGGTTCCCTAGTACTACAGCATCTATTTACTAGAACTCCAATTCCTACGCTGAAGTTAATCATTTCCCAAAATGAATGACTTTTTCTTTAGGTCAAATCTCACCTTGTTGCTATGAAAATTGAAAAAATCTTAAATCTCTATCAATACAGGAATAATTAATTTAATTTTGCTACATCTTCTCAATGTCATAACAGGCATTAAAATTATTATAATAAAGCTTGTGAAAACCATGTAACAGTATGGACAAATGCTTATCATACACTGTTAAGTGACCAAGTACGTAAGCTGTGATTACAGCTACATTAAAATTATTATAATAAAGCTTGTGAAAACCATGTAACAATATGGACAAATGCTTATCATACACTGTTAAGTGACCAAGTACGTAAGCTGTGATTACAGCTATATTAAAGCATATGTACATGAAAAAAAATATGGAAGGAAATATACCGAGTAGATAATTGTTGTGTTAGGATGGTAACTTTTTTCCTGCTTTCCAATTTTTCTGCAAGTTTCTGATTTTCTTTATAATTTAGACATACAAACAAAAACTCTTGTATTAGTCAGGGCTCTTTGGTTGCAAGTGACAGAAACTTACTCAAACAAGCACTGATACTCACACAGTTGAGAAGTCTAGTCCCAAGTAAATGCAAGTGCTCAACCAACTCAGTTGTATCCTTTTTCAGCTCTTGGGTCTGCTTGCTGGCTTCATTCTCCCAGAATAAAGTAGCCTTCCTGCAGGCACTGGAGACAATGGCCACAAGTGAGTCTGGTTTATACTGTTATTACAGCTCCCCATCCCAGGCAAGAGAAAGAGACTTTCATTAACAAGAAGCTTATATCAAAACTTAGAGAAGAATCTGTTTGGCCCAGTTGTTTATCTCTAATGCAATCATGACCATGGTGGTGGGAACTAACTAGCTAGCCTGTGGTCAAGAGAACAGGGTACCGCGATGAACATCCTGGGCTTGGTGAGCACCAGAGGTAAAATGCAATACATTGCAAGCCAAAAACAGAAGAAATGTTTGACTGGCAAAAGCAATAGATGATCACCCTTTCCTTTTATTCCACTACTTCATCAAGACTTCATCCTCTCTCTCCCCTTCTCCTCTCTGTTAAATATCTTCCAAAGCATGGATGCCAAGGGCTGATTTTACTTCCACATCAGCCATGCATCGTCTCCATTCATTGTAATTATATGTTGTAAAAGAAACGTCCCATAGAGCCTGCCTTACCTATAGCTTTATATACATACCCCTTCTGGCCAATCCCCACCCCACACACAGCTGGGGATGAATTGAACTGGCGATAACTACCTGACCCAAAAGTAACCAATGTGTTAGTTGGCTAGAAATCTGACTTTGTGTGACCTTGTACCAAGAGACGAACAAGGCGGAACAGATTCTATCTTGAGAACTTGATAAAAGACTGCTGACATTTGGTGGTGAGAAGTTCCCGTAAATTGAGAGTAATAGCACCATTTGCAAGTTGATGAGTAAAAGAAAGAAGCTGTTCTGCAGAGAAAGGAGCATGGAACTGACAATAAGTAGAGAGGAGAGAAGAGCCTGTGGCCCAAGAGAGGGAAACAGAGGTAGAAGCCAGCTGCTTCTGTTCCTCTCCTCTCCCCTGGTGCTCAGCTGCACTGATTTCATGTCCTTTTGATTCTA
The DNA here is from genome assembly GCF_000696425.1 of Galeopterus variegatus. NCBI lineage: Eukaryota > Metazoa > Chordata > Mammalia > Dermoptera > Cynocephalidae > Galeopterus > Galeopterus variegatus. Next base: position 82,627 of record NW_007731454.1, on the reverse strand, counting down.
TGAGAGCTCTGTATTCTTGCAATAAAAATTCTTATTTACTTGAGTAACTTTAAATGAGTTTTGTTTTCTTGCAACCAAAGGAGCCACAACTAGAACAATTTCATCTGTCTTTTCCATGGTCTCTCAACATTGCACATAGTAACTTCTTTAAGGGTAAGTAGTGTGTTTTACTTCATCTGTATAACCCAGCTCATAGTAATGTGACTGAATTACATAAATGTTGATAAGGTTAATAATGAATGAATCTGGTTACTGATACCTCTACCATTACCGGAACAGTGAATAGCTTGTTTCATCTGCCCTACATCAATTCCTTTGTGAAATGACTTTTTCTCTACTCCCTGTGGCTCTGTTGGGGCTGGGAATCCCAGGCTCTTACCCCAAACTCACTAAAGTAGGAAAATGACCCACAGTAGGTCAATCAGGTTCTCCCACACAGAAATTTTTAATCTTAGTCATTGGATAATATTTCCCCTAAAGAAAGGTTGGTGAGTTTCTGCAGCTGAGATCCCTGGAGCTCCCCTGGCCTTTCAGGGCTCTAGTTTCCAGTTCTTTCTACAATCCCAAGCCTGTTCACTATCCTTCCAGTAACTCTTCTTTTCTTGTTTAAGTAGTCAGAGTCAATTTCTGTTGCTTTCAGCTTAAGAATCCTCTCTGATATAGCTTGGTTCCCAGGGATGCCAGTTTCTCCCCTGTCCATTTAGAGTAACTAGAAAAAAAAAATCCTTTTTGGTAAGAGCAGAAGTATAGTACCTTCGAAACAAATAAAATATTCCTTTATCGATCAGCTGCTCCACTCCTGACCAAACCTTCTAGGCTGCCTTTTATGCAGGATGTTCCATTGGTTGACTTATTGTTTATATTCAACATCATCTTCCTCTTCTTAGGCTGTCCCTGGGAGAAGGAGTCATGAACACCAATCTTTAAAGGAGTTATATGCAGTTGGGAACACAGGCAACAAAAGCTAACTTCACTTAGCCAAGTTAACATTTTTTCTACAGAAATATAAAACAGACTTCAATCCTTGGGTATAAAGGGTCTTTATTCAACCTAATGAAGAATCTCCCAGTGTGTGATGATGGACTTGCTCTGGCCTTTTGGATCAGCATCCCTCCTTATAGAGAAGCCATACTTAGGGTGTTGGCCCCTGTTCTCCCAAGACCTCAAGTTCCAAGGCAGTTTGTCTCCTCTCAACACTCTCTCCCACTCACTTTTCTATTTTACTGATGTACTTAGAATGAGAGCTTTTGAAAAGTGTTATGTACAATTATAGATATGAATAGGCACATTTATTTGAAATGTTTCCAAATTTTCTGGAATGAAATCTTACGTTTTTTCTGTGGCACTCATTTCTTAAAGGAGGTAACAGTCCAGGGGGATATCCTTGCCCAATCCAGAGGCATTAACAGGGCAATCTAAAGCCCCCAATAGATAGTCATTCAACTTGCAAATATGAGGGGGTTTCAAAAGTTCATGAAAAAAGTAGAATGAAAAGATTAAAATAACAAATATAAACTTTATTTCTCAACAAATCTCCGCCAAGTTCAAGATACTTTTGTAAGTAATAATACCAGCCATTTAGCACACCCCTAAAGAACTGAAAGTCTTTACATTTTTACATGTCAATGCATCTTTACATTATTAATGTAAGAAAAATGGGTGCCCTTTAAAGATATTTTAAGATTAGGAAACAAAAAGAAGTCAGAAGGAGCCAAATCAGGACAGTAAGGTGGATGCCTAATGATTCCTCAACAGAACTCTCACAAAATTGTCCTTGTTCGATGGAGGAATGAGCAGGAGCATTGTTGTAGTTGGGAAGGACTCTCTGGTGCAGCTTTTTGGGGCATTTTTCTGCTGAAGCTTTGGCTAACTTTCTCAAAATACTCTCATAATAAGCAGATGTTATTGTTCTTTGGCCCTCCAGAAAATCAACAAGCAAAATGCCTAGAGCATCCCCCAAAATGATTGCCATGATCTTTGCTCTTGACCAGTCCACTTTTGCTTTGACTGGCCCCCTTCCCTCTTGGCAGCCATGGCTTTTATTGTGCTTTGTCTTCAGGATCATGCTAGCAAAGTCATGTTTCATCTCTTGTTACAATTGCTCAAAGAAATGCTTCAGGATCTTGACCCCACTTGTTTAGAATTTCCATTGAAAGCTCTGCCCTTGTCTGCAGCTGATCTGGGCACAATAGTTTTGGCACCCATCTAATGGAAAGTTTGCTCAACTATAGTTTTTCAGTCAGAATTGTGTAAACTGAACCAATTGAGAAGTCTTCAAGGTTGGCTATTGTTTCTGCTGTTAATGATTGGTTGTCTTCATTAGGGCATGAACACAATTAATTTTTTCCTTGTAAATTGTTGTGGATGGTCAGCCGCTGTGGGCTTCATCTTTCATATCGTTTCTTCTCTCCTTAAAATGGGTTATCCATTTGTAAACTGATGATTTCTTTGGGGCATTGTCCCCATAAACTTTGTGTAAAGCATCAGTGACTTCACCATTCTTCTACCTGAGCATCACCATAAATTTGATGTTTGTTCTTGCTTCAATTTTAGTAGAATTCATGTTGCTCTGATATGGTTCCTTCCAAACTGATGTCTTTCCTTTTCAGTGCCTCAAACTAGATCCTGTTCAGACATGTTATAACAAGCTAGTACATGTTTATTTCAGTACAAGAAAGTTTGCAATTCAGGTATAGTTTTTTCTTAATATGTATCTTCAATGAACTTTTTGAAGACCCCTCATAGTTGTTGAGCACCTACTCCATGCCAGGCACTGTTCTGAGAGCTGGGTATAGAGTGATGAAGGAAACAGACACAGCCCTGCCTTAAAGAAAGACACAGTCTAGTGGAGGAGACTGAGGAAAATAAGTAAACTAAAAAATAATTACAAATGGGTGATTATGCTATGAAAGAAATGAATGGGAAACAGTGAAAGACAATAATAGGGAGGGACCTTCTTAAATGAGAGAAGGCAGAAGAGGCTCTCTGAGGCCTCAGGGATAAGGAGTGAGCAGTACAGGAACCAGGTGGATAAAGTAGCATACATGAGGCCTGGAGGTGGGACAGAGCTCCATGTGTTTCAACAACTAAGTGGAGCATGTACAGGGAGGAGAGAGAGAAAGTGGAAAAGAAAGAGAGTTTGAGCCATCTGAGGAGTTTGGATTTTATGTTAAGTGTAATGAAAATACAGTCACTTTGGAAAAGTTCGGCAGTTTCTTTAAAAGTTAAATTGAATTTATCATATGGCCCAGCAATTCCACTATTATCTACCCAAGAGAGATGAGAACACATGTTTACACAAAGACTTGGTCATAAATATTCATAGCAACATTATTCATAATAGCCCAAGACTAGAAAAATTCAGTTGTCCATCAGTAAGAGTTTGGATAAATAAACTGTGGTATATCCGTACAATGGAATTCTGGTAGGCAAGTAAAAAGGAACAAACTACTGATACAAAATCAAACTTGCATTGGTTGGTGGCTACTTGGGTGTATATAATTATGAAAATTCATTGAATGTACCACATAAATTTGCACATTTTGTTGTATGTAAATTACATTTCAATATAAAAAATATAATGGAAAGATACTGAAGGGATTCAAAGCAGGAGAGAAATGTGACTAGATCTGTTTTTTACAGATTCTCTTATGATTTTGTAAAAATAGATTTGAAGGGAGCTATAGGACAAGTAGGGTGACTAGGAAAGGGGTTATTGCAGCAGTCCAGGAAAAAGATCCTGAAGGCTTAGACTAGTGAGGAATGAGAGAAGGTGATAGATAGACTTCAGATATACTCAGGAAGTAGAAATGACGGGATTTATCGACTTAAAGAAAGCATGAAGAATTAAAGTATGACATGTACATCTTTGGCTTGAGCAAATGGGTGAAGAGTCTGGCCATTTACTAATTAGTAGACTATGAGAGGAACCAGCTTGGTTGAGGGTACAGGGGAAAAAAATCAAGTGTTCTGTTTTGGGCATATTTAGGCTGAAATGTCTATGATATATCCAAATAGAAAACTCACATAGGCAGTTGGATATCTATGTCTGGAGTCAAAGGAGAGACTGAGATGGAGATATAAATCTGGACACCATTAACATATAGATGATATCTTGGGCCATGAAAATAAATCATTTAGGAAGGGAATATAGAGAGAACAAGCCCTGTGAAAAATCATGTAAACTCTGGCAGAAGAAGAGGGCCTGTAAAAGAGTCTGAGGGTAAATTCTGAGATATAAGAGGTAGGAAGAAAATCAAGGGTGTTGTGTCAATGAAAGGGTGTTTGGGTCTAATGCAACTGAGAGACCACGTACAATAGGAATATAAATTTTTCGTTGGACTTGACAGCATGAATATTGTTGGTAACCTTGACACAGGATGTTTTGGTGAAGTGATAAGGGAAGAGATCCAATTTGAGAGTTCTGAAGATTAATCAAAGGTTGAAACCATGGAATAAGTATGTAAACAACTGTTCTGAGACATTAAAGTGTAAAGAGACACGGACTAGTCGTTGGAAGGGAATGAGGGAATCAAAGAAGGACTTTCATGTTTGTGAACTAGACAGAATAACCTTATAGAAAAGGGGAGGATTGATAATTTAGGAGGAATAGGAGAGAACCAGAGGAGTCGAACCTTGAGAAAGGACGGGATCCAGAGCCCACAGAGGATCCAGCTCCAGCAGCAGCTGACCTGGGATGGAAGCACCGTGCTTTCTCCTTTACACAGCAGGGCAGAAGGGGAAGACACAAACGCACTCACATGTAGGCAAGGGGAGTTCATGTCCAGTGGTTCTAATTTTTTTAGTTAGATATAATTGACACTGCATAATTAGATCAAAGTGAGGGGTGCAGAAATGGAGTAGGAAATTTTAGGAGTCAGGCAAAGATAGGAAATATCATCCTAAAGAATGGAAAGACAAGTTTATTAGATCTGTATTGAACTCTGGACACTGGACTGAGATTACAGGTTTAAAAGGAAGCTTCTCAGCTTGATTGTGTAATTTTTCTCCAGCAATATGCAGTTGCTCACATTCACACAAATGGATGGTTGAGTACATCCAGGCTTGGCTTTTGGCCAGTGAGTATGATGGCTGCAGAGAGACACACAAGGACTGAATGAGTGAAGAAAACTATGGATACAATGGATGTACAACAGAAGGGATACACTGACAGAAGGTCAGGTCCTCTCTCAATTTCCAGTCTCTGCATCCGCGCTTCCCATCCCCACCATCTCCCCACAACCACCACACACTGCATTTGTACCAAACCGTGTGTCTGTCAATTCTATACCTACAGAGGCTAGAAGAGCAATTTAACCAGCTCTCAGCCCAGCTTCTTGAGCCTTTGTCTCCTGTGAGTTCCAGATGCAGATTTTGCACACACATACTGAGCACCTCTGTGCCCAGATTGAGAAGTCAGCTAGTACCGTGGTTCAAAGAACTGGGCTATCATCACCTAGAACTCCTTTCCCAGACCCATGCTCCAGTGTAGTGGAGACCCTCAGACTAGTGGTTAGACTTCTCCTGCCCACTCCCAAACTGTCTCTTGCCAATCCTTCCCACCATAGGCATTTCTCTGCCTCTTGCATTCCTAGCTCTCTCCAAGGGAGAAGACATTGTAACATCATTAGTCAGACTCAGGCAATCAGTGGAACATATTTTACTCATGGTCTTGCCCAGTTTTTGAGGATGATGTTTTGTTTCCCACTTAGCCATTGTTCTTTGTGGGTACCTCTCTTAGATAAGGATCTAGTGGGAAGAAGATTCAGCAGCCAGCCATACCTGTGCCCTTCGTCATAATATCATCATAATAGAATCCAAACCTCACTATGACACCAAACCATCCAACAACCTACCAGGATTCCTGATTAAATTCAACCTAAGTTCTCCATTAATTAGCCCTACCCACTTAATGAAATTCCCGGACCTTCATTTTGACACCCACCACACCATTTACTGTTATGGATTGAATTGTGTCCCTCAAAAAGCTATGTTGAAGTCCTAACCCCCACTACCTCAGAAAGTGACTTTATTTGGAAATAGCGTCATTGC